>NW_028327171.1:84909389-85212419 GCF_987537825.1 Furipterus horrens
CAGTTATCCCAGCACCATTTGTTAAAGAGGCTCTACTCACTCCATTTTATGTTCCTACCTCCTTTATCAAATATTAGTTGACCATAGAGGCCTGGGTTTGTTTCTGGACTCTCTATTCTATTCCACTGATCTATATGTCTGTTCTTATGCCAGTACCAGACTGTTTTGATTACAGTGGCTTTGTAGTATTGTTTAATATCTGGTGTTGTGATTCCTCCTGCTGTGTTCTTCCGTCTCAAGATTGCTTTTGCTATTCGGGGTCTTTTTTGGTTCCATATGAATTTATGGAGTATTTGTTCTAGGTCTGTGAAATATGTCATTGGTATTTTAATAGGGATTGCATGGAATCTGTAAATTGCTTTGGGTAGTATGGCCATTTTTGATGATGTTGATTCTTCCCATCCAGGAACATGGTATTTGCTTCCATTTATTTGTATCGTCCTTAATTTCTTTCTTCAATGTTATGTAATTTTCAGAGTACAGGACTTTTATCTCTTTGGTTAAGTTTCCTCCTAGGTACTTTATTTTTCTTGTTGCTATAGTAAATGGTATTTTCTTTTTTGTTTCTGTCTCTGATATTTTATTGTTGGTGTACAGAAATGCCTTAGATTTCTGTATATTTATTTTGTACCCTGCTATTTTGCCAAATTCACTTATTATATCGAGTAGTCTTTTAGTCGAGTTTATAGGATTTTCTAGGTATACTATCATGTCATCTGCATATAATGAAAGTTTTACTTCCTCTTTCCCAATTTGGATGCCTTTTGTTTCTTTTTCTTGTCTGATTGCTGTGGCTAGGACTTCCAACACTATGTTGAAAAGGAGTGGAGAGAGTGGACAACCTTGTCTAGTTCCTGAATTCAGGGGGAATGCTTTTAGTTTTTGTCCATTGAGTATGATGTTGGCCTCAGGCTTCTCATATATAGCCTTAATTATGCTAAGGTATGCTCCCTCTATTCCCATTTTGCTGAGTGTTTTCATCATAAATGGGTGTTGTACTTTATCAAATGCTTTTTCTGCATCTATTGATATGATCATGTGATTTTTGTCTTTCATTTTGTTTAGGTGATGTATTATATTTTTTGATTTGCGAATATTAAACCATCCTTGCATCCCTGGAATGAAGCCCACTTGATCGTGATGTATGATCTTTTTGATGTATTGCTGGATCCTGTTTGCCAATATTTTATTGAGGATTTTAGCATCTATGTTCATCAGTGATACTGGTCTGTAGTTTTCTTTCTTTGTTGTATCTTGACCTGGTTTGGGGATTAGAATAATACTGGCTTCATAGAAAGAGTTTGGGATTTTCCCCTCTTCTTGGATTTTTCGGAACAGTTTGAGGAGGATAGGAGTTAGTTCTTCACTGAATGTTTTGTAGAATTCGCCTGTGAAGCCATCCGGTCCAGGGCTTTTGTGTGCAGGGAGATTTTTGATTACTGTTTCAATTTCCTTCTTTGTTATTGGTCTGTTGAGACTTTCCACTTCTTCTTGATTCAGTTTTAGAAGGTTGTATGTTTCTAGAAATTTGTCCACTTGTTCTAGATTGTCAAATTTCTTGCCATACAGTAGGCTGTAGTAATTTCTAACTATCATTTGTATTTCTGTGGTATCAGTCGTGATTTCTCCTCTTTCATTTCTGATTTTGTTTATGTGGGTCTTCTCTCTTTTTTTCTTGATTAGACTGGCTAGAGGCTTGTCAATTTTGTTTATTTTTTCGAAGAACCAGCTCCTAGTTTTGTTGATCTTTTGGATTGTTTGTTTAGTCTCTATGTCATTTAGTTCTGCCCTGATCTTGATGATTTCATTCCTTCTTCTTGCCCTAGGCTTTGTTTGTTGTTGTTGTTCTAGTTCTTGTAGTTTTATGGTTAGATTTTTTATTTGAGATTCTTCTATCCTTTTCAGATATGCCTGTATTGCTATGAACTTCCCTCTCAGGACTGCTTTTGCTGTGTCCCACATGTTTTGGGCTGTTGTGTGCTCATTATCATTAGTTTCTAGAAATTTCTTGATTTCTTTTTTGATGTCATTGTTAACCCATTCATTATTTAAGAGCATGTTATTCAATCTCCATGAGTTTGGGTGTCTTTGATTTTTTTTTCTCTGAAGTTGATTTCTAGTTTCAAGGCATTGTGATCTGAAAAGATGCTTGATATGATTTCAATTTTCTTGAATTTGTTGAGGCTTGTTTTGTGTCCTATCATGTGGTCTATCTTTGAAAATGTCCCATGTGCATTTGAAAAGAATGTATATTTTGCTTCTTTGGGTTGGAAAGTTCTATATATATCAGTTAGGTCCATGTGGTTTAGTGTGTTGTTCAATGCCTGTATATCCTTGGTGTTTCTTTGCTTTGATGATATGTCTATTGTTGATAATGAAGTGTTGAAGTCCCCTGCTATGAGTGTGTTGTTGTTGATATCCTTTTTGTGGTCTTCTAGTATTTGCTTTATGTATTTGGGTGCTCCTATGTTGGGTGCATATATGTTTATCAATGTCATATCTTCTTGATGGGTTGTTCCTTTAAGTATTATGAAATGTCCTTCTTTGTCTCTTTTTATTGCCCTTGCTTTGACAATTACACACTTTTTAAGTTAAATTTATCAGAAATATGGAAGAGGATGTACATCTCTGATTTAGAGACATATATTATCCAAATTTAAGTGCCGAAAGCAATTGTGATCTGATATCCCTACTCTATTCCAATTACTTAGTTTATCAGAATCAACATTTTCATTCATTAAAATGTTCTAATTAACTACACAGGGGAACAATTTTTAACATAATTTCTGTTGAGTTCAATGTTTCAGCTGTTTTAGATTTAAATAGGCATGCTGATTTCAAAACTGCAGTTAGTTTTCTTCTAAACTGCAGTTAGTTTTCTTCTTTCTATCTCGTCAAGTTTTTTCTGTACAGCTTATCTTAAGGCAACCACTCTAGGCTGGACTGAGCCTAGGTTGAGGGAAATACTAGTGCTCTCCTATTGGCTGAGAGCAAACCTCCCTCAAGTGAAGAAGGGTTGGGGATGACCTTGGAGACCAGAGACAGGTTAATGCTTGTCTAGGCTACACATGAGACAGTGTGGTGAGAGGTTGTGTGCCACTCTATATAGTGAATCATATTCTGAAGTATAGTCTGAGTTCTTGTCCATATACAAGGAGTTAGCAGAATTTATTTTTTTATTTACATACATACTTATTTCCTTTCTTTCAGATCATGTCTGCCTCTGCTATTTCTCATCCTAAGTGCCTAAACAACCCTGATTCATTTTGTTGTATTTTTGGCAGTTTCATCATTCCCAGTCAAAGGACAAACATCAGTGCATTTTGTCAGGCAAGCCTATTTTGCTTATTTTAAGGTAAAACTTGGTGATCAAGATAAGTCTTGGGCCCCTCACAAGGTGTGCAAGCTGTGTGTCAAGAGTTTACAGATGTGGACAAAGGGAACACATGATAAATTGCCATTTGGTATACCTATGTTTTGGCGAGAGCCCAGAGATCATTCAAGTGACATACTTTTGTATAGTGAAAATGTCAGGATATAACAAGAAAAATAAGTGTAAAATAGAGTATCCTAGTCTACCATCAGCTATATACGCCCAGTGCCTCATTCAGCTGAAATCCCAGTGCCAGTTTTCATTGAACTATCCTCTTTTGAAAAATGGTAAAGATCTAAGTGATAGCAACAATGAATATTTTGAAATTGAAGATGACTCAGTTCATAAGGGATTTGATCAGCATGAGTTGAATGATTTGGCATGAGATTTGAGACTATCCAAAAAGGCTTCAGAATTCCTAACATCAATACTGCATGAGAAAAACTTGCTTGAAAAAGGAGCGAAGGCATCCTTCTTTCGATCAAGAGATAGTGCATTTCTGCAGTACTTTCAAAGTGACAGTGGCTTTGTGTATTGCCATAACATACATGGTTTAATGGAGGAATTGGGAATTCCAATCTATAATGCAAATGAATAGCGACTGTTCATCCATAGTTCAATGTAGAGCTTGAAGTGTGTCCTCCTCCACAATGGCAATTTATTTGGTGCAGTCCCAATTGGCCATTCAGTTTGTTTTTGTGAAGAATATGAAGACATAACGAGAGTCATTGATCTGTTGCAATAGCACAAGCACAACTGGATCATCTGTGTTGACCTTAAAATGGTTGGCTTCCTTTTTGGTCAGCAACATGGATACACCAAATATCCCTGTTTTCTGTGTGTGTGGAACACCAGAGCTCATGAGAAGCATTGGGTGAAGTTGAATTGGCCTCCAGGATCTGACCTCAAACCTGTTGATCCAAACATTCTACATGAGCCACTTGTTGACAGAAAGAACATTATATTCCCACCTCTGCACATAAAACTGGGTCTCATGAAGCAATTTGTTAAAGCTTTGCCAACTGAAGAAGACTGTTTCAAGTATCTCATTTTGGCATTTCCTAGCCTGTCATTTGAAAAGATGAAACACCTTAATATGTATGTTTGGTAGCAGAACTTTACTACTTGTACACAATTTGACTTACAGAACAATATATAACCTTTATATGAATAAAATAACTCTAAATAAACAGTATATTCAGGTAAGTTTTTCCTTTATTTTCCTTTGTATGTACATTTTGTATGATTTGGGGGACAAAGGGAGGGTATCCTGTACCTTAAAAAGTTGATGTGATAGAGAAAAACTGGGGTCATTTTAGGATTCAGATTTCAAAAGTTAGTCAAAAAGAAGTGTCAGATCTAATTCAGCGAAAATTGTGTTGCCCAATGTTATCTATAGAAAACTTTAAGAACTTCAGAAAAAAAAATGTTAGAACTAATATATGTATTCTGTAAAGTTGCAGAATACAAAATCAACGGATAATAACCAGTAACATTACATACACTAACACAAACAATAAGGAAGAGGAATTAATAAAATATTCCCATTTTCCGTAGCATAAAAATCAATGAAATACTGAACAATGAATTTATCCAAGGAGATGAAAAATCTGTACACTTAAAACTATAAGACATTTATAAGAGAAGTTGAAGTCACAAATAAATGAAATATATTTTTTACTCATGAAGTAGAAGAATTAATATTGTTCAAATGACCATAACATCCAAAGCCATCTATTAATTCAATGCAATCCTTATCAAAATCCCAATGACATTTTTCATAGAAACAGAAGATAATCCTAAAATTTTTATGGAACAGCAAGAGACCCCAAATAACCAAAGCAATTTTGGAAAAAAATAACAAATATGGAGACATTATGCTTCCTGGTTTCAAACTATATTACCAAGCTACAATAATCAAAACAGTATGGTAGTGGAAAAAAAATGGACATACAGACTAATGGAACAGAATAAAGACCCCAGAAATAAACTTCCACGTATACAGTCAACTAAAGTTTTTAAAGCAAGCCAAGAACACTCAATATAGAAAGGATAATCTCTAGAATAAATAGTACTGGGAAAACTGGAGAGCCACTTGCAAAAGAATAAAATTGGGCCATACACAAAAAAATCAACTCAACATAGATTAAAGACAAACTTAAGACCTGAAACCATAAAACTCCTAGGAGAAACAATAAAGGATATATACCTTGACATCTATCTGGGCAAAGATTTTTTTTTTTTTTTTTTTTTTTGCATTTCACACCAAAAGCAAAGGCAACAAAAGCAAAAATAAACTAGTGGAACTATATCAAATTAGCATTTTTCTGCACAACAAAGAAAGCAATAAACAAAATAAAGTGGGAGAAAATATTTGCAAATCACATATCTGATTAGAACTAGTATTCAAAATATATAAAGAATTCAACCCTGATCAGTGTGCCTCAGTGGTTTGCGCATCATCCTGCAAAGTGAAAGATCACCAGTTCAATTCCCAGGCAGGGCACATGCCTGGGTTGTAGGCCAGGTCCCTGGTAGGCCATGTGAGAGGCAACCAATTGATGTTTCTCTTGCTCATTAATATTTCTCTCCCTCTTTTTCTCTTTCTCCCCTTCCCCATCTCTAAAGATAAATAAATAAATAAATTTTAAAAGAGAGGTACATAAAAATATGCTCAATGTCTCTAACCTTCAGGTAAAAATATATCAAAACCACAATGAGATATCACTTCACACCTGTTGGGATGGCTATTACTAAAAATATATAGATGTACTGGTAAGAATGTAGAGACAAAGGAACCCTTGTGCAATGCTGGTGGGGATGTAAATGGTTCAGCCATTATGGAAAACAGTATGGAGGTTCCTCAAAAAATTGAAAGTAGAATTACCATATGGTCTAACGATGCCACTTCTGGGAATAAATCCAAAGAAAACAAAAACAGAATATTGGAGAGATAATGGCACACCCATGTTCATTGCAGTGTTATTTACAACAACCAAGATAAGGAACCAACGTGTTTTTTAACATATTAATGGATAAAGAGGATGATACATATGATAGAATATTATTCATCCATGCTAAAAAATAAAATTCTGTAGTTTGTAGCAGCATGAATGGACCTTGAAAGCATTATGCTAAGTGAAATAAGTAAAAAATGAAAAATAACACAAGGAGAAAGATTCTTGTATGTGGAATCTTAAAAAGAAAAAAAGAACTCATAGAAACAGAAACAAGAATGATGCTTATCATGATCTGGAAGGTGGAAGAAATGAGGAGTTGTTGGTCAAGAAGTATATATGTTTTGTGGATATAATGTACAGCATGGTGATTATAGTTAATAATACTGTGCTGTATACTTTAAGGTTGCTTTAGAAAGCATATCTTGAGTGTTCTCACCATAAAAAAGAAATGGTAATTATGTTACATGACAATGGTATTAACTAATGCCATGGTGGCAATCACTTTATGATATAAGTGTACATAAACTCACTGAGCACATAAACTTCTACAAGATTATGTGTCAATTATACCTCAATAAAGCTGGGGGGAAAAAAACTGTTAATCTGGGGACTATAATAATCTTTGACTTACATGAACCCATAAAAAATTTTTCCTGAGAGATAGACACGGTTCCATCATGTTCTCAAAGAAATATAAAACCCAGTAAATATAGAGAACTGTAGTAGAGTGTTGGACAAATATCTAGTAGTAAGTAAAAATCATTTTTTATATCAATTGACTATAAGAACAGGTCCATGAAAATAATTCTTAACTAAATTTTTAGAATGAATTTCTCCAGGGAAAGGTTGGAGAAAACATAAATGTCTCAAACAAAATTCAAAAGAAATAAAATTAAAGAAGTCAGATTTCACAGATAAAACATTCAGGCTGAGTGCCCTCCCCATTGCTTTGGACTTCCAGCTGTTTTTGGATAGCTGTCATAGGGATTCACATAATTTTTTCCAATGGAATAATTCCACAAGGACAAAATTAGAAATGCACTATTATTTTGCTTGGAAGATTTTTTTTATGTATTAATAAAGCTGAGCCTCTTTAAGAACAGCATATACCACAAGATAGTTTAGAAAGAACTATTTTTTTTAAACTAAAAACTAAATTTCTCTCAAATGTGAATACCCTTATTTCATGTGACAGGCTGCTATTCAGCCAAGCTCTGGAAAGATTTGGAAAGTTCAGGAGAGCGTTTCTACCTTGAAGCTGAATATACCTCATGATTACCAAGACACCATGGACAAGGGGAAAAAATGGGTTATTTACACTTGGGAGAGCTAGCTTATATGAGATTCTACAGAAGAATGTTAGGAAACTGTCCACTTCCATGCTGAATAGAGATGTAGTAATTCTTTATATCTTTTACTTTCAAATAAAATTCAAACACATTTTTAGACTTAGTTATTGGTTAGACTCATATATTTATATGATCCAATTTATTCAATAGATTTTTCGTATCGTTCTATAAATTAAGTTGGTTGCAACTCAGGGGTTTTATTTTAAATTGTGTTTCATAAAAGGGCTCCCACTTTCCGATATAACACATTCATGAAAAAAGTTTGAAAGTCAAATGTCTGAAATATGATCAACAGACGTATACAGTATAATTCTGGCTCAAATTTATCTGCATTCTTACCAACACTTAATATTGTCAATCAGCCTAAATTTGCCAATTGCAGTATATATTAATATTTCTGTGATCTTACTTTACATTTTCCTAATTACCAATGACAATTAACATCTTGTTATAATTTGTTTAGACCATTTGTATTTGCTCTTTTATGAAGAATCTATTTATATGTTAGCTTCTTCTATTTATATTTTTGTCTTTTATTATTTATAGGAATTATATATGTTTTAGGTAGTGTCACCATGTTGCACCATTGCCAGAAAGAACATTCTCAAATCAAGAGAATACCATTTACTTAAAAGAGAATGTGATTGTCTTAAAAAATTAGTCATTAAATAAAAATTGATTGAATAGCCCTAAACTCTTAAAAATTGTTTTAAAATCTAAGGTATGAAGTACTTAATATATTTTAAAGAATGTTTATCAAAAGCAGAATATTTTTACTTATGGCCAAGATGGAGGCTTAGATTGACATGATCTGTCTCCCTCACAACTAAGAAGGATTACAACTACCGCAAAACCAGAAATAACCAGAAGTTCCAGAAAATAAAGCTACATGGAAGTCCAACGTATGAAGTTATAAAGAAGTGGTGCTCGTCCAGATGGGTAGGAGGGGTGAAGCCAAGGCAGAGAGATCAAGCTGTGCTGGCAGCTGCAGCAGTGGTGACGAACAGCAGAACCACAATAAGCACAGACACCTGTATTTAAGGGGATGTGAAAAGCACCTGGGGAGCACCCCTGGCTGCAGTCCAGACCCATCAGCTCACAATTCCTATGACAGGGAAGGCAGACCCCCATTGCCTCGGACTGTGAGGCCCAGAGGGCATGGGGATGGAGGAGAAGGCTCCTGGTTTCTCAACAGAGAGTGAATGGCAGAAATCCATCTTGGACTCCTGCTCTCACACAAAGCACCACAGTGTGGTAAGAAGGGTCGCCCAGTAGTGACGAGTACAAAGGGCTCTGCCCCCATTAGCGTAGGAGGTGTGACAGCCCTGCCTAAGAAATAAAGATAAATGAAAATGGTCAGGATGGCAGGAATCATGATTGAAATACAAATCACGCAGCTGACCAAAAAACAAATACATGAATTAACTGATGAACAAATAGATAACTTTTCTGAGGCTCAGTTCAAAGCTATAGTCATAAGACAGCTTACAGAATTAACGAAAGATATTGAACAAGACAGGGAAGGAATGAAGGCTAGTCATGCTGAAATGAACAAAAACACGTGCGAGACAAGTGCTGAGGAAAAGAAAACCAGGGATCAAATCAACAATCAGAACATAGGGAAGGAACAAACAGTCAACCAGTGCAGAAAGAGGAAACAAGAAGTGAGGAATATGAGGAGAGGCTCAGAAACCTATGGGACAGCTATAAGCGGGCCAACATCCAAATCATAGGGTTGCCAGAAGGTGGAGAAGAAGAACTAGAAATTGAAAAATTATGTGAAAAAATAATGAGGCAGAAATTCCCCAACTTGGGGAAAGAAATAGACTTACAGGTCCAGGAAGCACGGAGAGTTCCAGAAAAACTGGACCTAGGGAGAACCACACCAAGACACATTATAATCAAAATGTCAAAAATTAAGGATAAAGAGAGAATCTTAAAGGCAGCAAGGAAATAATTACATACAAAGGGGTCCCAATAAGACTCTCAGCTGATTTCTGCAGGCAAGAAGGGATTTGCAAGAAATGTTCAAAGGAATGAAAAGCAAAAATTTACAACCATGATTACTCAATCCAGTGAAACTGTCATTCAGAATAGAAGGGCAGAAAAAGTGCTTCCAGGACAAAGTAAAACTGAAGGAGTTCATCAGATCCAAACCACTGTTATATGAAATGTTGAAGGGACTTCTTTAGGACAAAGAGGCTCAAAACTATGAACATTAAAATGAAAACTGTACCACAGCAACCAACAACAGAAGCTAAGGAATCAAAACAAAGACAATCTAAGTAGGCAACAAGAGTGTGAAAATAATTATAGGTATGGGGAAAATTATGGGGGGAGGTCAGCAGAGAGGAGGAAGGGGGGAAAGGGAGGGAGATGGTACAGGAATTAAAAAGACTAGTAGGAGGGAGTGGAGTATATAGGAAGATGTTGAGAAGAACTATATGCACAACAAATGGGCATGTACTGGGGGGGGACAACTGGAAGGAGGGATGTCACTGGGTGGAGGGGAATAAAGGGAAAAGAAATTAGGACGACTTTACCAGCATAATCAATAAAACATATTTAAAAAAAGAAGAAGCATAATAGGAGGAAATGGAGTAGACAGGAAGAATTTGAGAACTTATATGCACAAACTAGGGCATGGACTAAGGTGGCGGGGACAACCTGCGGGGGGCAGGGGGGTGGATCACTAGGTGGAGGGGAGCAGAGGGAAAAGAAATTGGGACAACTGTAACAGCATAATCAATAAAACTTTTTTTTAAGACAATATTTTACCAAAGAAGTATAGCATTTACAGAGCACATCTTATTTTTATGAACAATATATTTATATGGAACACTTCCTATCCTAACACTGTTGGTATATGTAGTTATATGTGATCTGCATATATGCATATCCATGGAAATGTGACTATAAAATGAGAAGAGTTTTCGTGTGTACCCTGTGGAAGGCAACTTTACATACCTCTCATATTATCTCCCCCAACTCCTGTTATCAAAATGTCTTTGTTTAGTGTTTTAGCTTCCCACAATCTCTTACTACTGCAATGGCTTCTGAACCCTTATAGGTCTCCTTGATTCTAACCTAACCTTACCTTTCAAATTAGTTCATAAAATTTGCTTTATCAATTTTTTCCCAAAAACAATGATCTCTCCTATACAATAAACTACAATGAGTTTCTGTCAAATTTAGAATGAAATTTAAGCTCTTGATTTTGAAATTTGGGACCTTCCTAAATCAGACCTCAGAGTTCTCCTTAAAACCTTATCTCTAATCCTGATGTATAGAAAATTATGCATCATTTAGATTAATGTTTTTTCAAGAGCATTTCTTTGCATCATTTGTTTTCCTTAGAAGTCTTCCTCCCATTTGTTGAAAATCTCTATTCTCTACCCTTCAATTCCTTGAATCTTACACTATACTCACTGCTTATATTGTTTAATAAATGAATGTATGAAGTATCATTTCTATTAGATTTGCCTTAGTTCCCAAGCCAGATATTTCTCATTCCTTTGAAACATTATGACCTTTATTTTTTCTTACTGTTATTTGACCTACTTTCCCTTATGTTTCAGTTAAAAGTGAACTTGTCCCATTCTTCACACTAGAACACAAATACTATGTTGAGGGATTGTGTTCCATTCATCTTCATAGGGAATCCAGCTGTACATGTAATGTGACCTCAAAAAAATTCTTAGAAGCAGGTGTGGATGTTTTCCTAAAATATATAAAGGACACAGGATGAAGTTGTGTAGATGACTGGTGGGGACTTGGTAGAAATGTAAGAGATTATCCTTCTTTGTGTAAATTCAAGGCAAGTTACACCCTGAAATTGTTGAAAAACACAAATTTGTATGACAATTCACTTAAAAAATATTCACAACAGTAGTTCTGAGCGCAATTATATTGACCACGTGACTCAATTGTCCTCTTTATATGGAAATAGCTGAAACAATTGAATAGGAAAAATGTAAACAAAAGTGAGTAGTGTATTATGTGCACTATATAGTCAGTCATAATCTCTATTATAATAATTAAACAATCATTGAAGTCTAATGAGTAAAAATATAAATTCACAAGTTAAAATTTGTCTTTTTGTTAAGTATATGAAAGGCTCTATAGAAATTTCAAGTGGAAAAATAAGAAAGATAATGGTTAACACTAATTCCTTGTTTCAAAATTTTCAAATGTATATTTATTACATATGTAATTTCAACGGTGCTTTCTATACTTTTCTTCTGCTGGTACTGAATAATAATATTCAATTACCAATGTGACACCAATTCTCAATGATACAATAACATAAAAAAATCTTGACATGCTCTTTGTTAATTAAAAAAACTTTTACAAGCATCTAATTAATAACTAGATCATATCAATGAAAGCATTATATTTCAAGTAAAGTCCAAAGAATGGGGAAAAAAAGAAATATTGATAGTCTTCGGAAGTATTTTTTACATATGGGAATATTTTATTATGCTTTCAGTGTACTTTTTAAAGTGTGTCTATTTCTGTTGGACAATGGAGAACCCACATTCTTGTTTATATTTTAAAGACTTAGAACATGTGTTCTGTTTAATTATCTTATCTTGGTAAACTGAGACTTCTGTATTAAAACTTTAAGCAAAAAAATATGGCCTAGATAATGATCTGATTGATAAAAGTGCCAGGTCACATAAATGCTTGGCAAACACCAGATGAGAGGGAGCAAGAATTGGGAAGGATATTCAAATAAAGACCATATTTTATTAGTGGGAAAAGTGATTATTTTCACCACAATCAAAAACCATATAACTTTTTTCTGTGATTTTCTGTTTTCTATAACTTAAATCACATAGGGATAAAGTGTTAAGAAATTGAAAATCCAAAAGATGACTTTTCTATGAAAGTATTAAATGGTTGTTCAGAGAATTGAAGCCTTAATAAAGGACTTGAGAAGTTTACCTCCTTGTGGAGCTGTCAAAATATGAAAAGCATGAGTTTAGTTTATAAATTCACTTTGAGTAAGATATGCACAGTGAGCTAATTTCGTACAAGCACGAGAAAAATATCACTATACTAATCAGTGTTTAACAATAATTCAGAGATAATAAGTACAGAATCCAATGTATCTGGGGCTTAGTCTTTAACTTATTTAAATCTTGTTCTAAAAGTGTATGGAATTTATTTTTGTGTATATATACTTGCCCAGTTCAAGAAAATTTGTATTTTTAAGAGAATTCAGAAGAAAAAACATGTTTATCCCTTTATTAATTACACCTATGCAAAACCAAGGAATTAGAAACAGAAGTCTACCTGGAGACAATATTTCCTAACAGCTATAAAGTGCCAGAAAGAAAATAACCTCAACTTCTGGCAGTGGGTTTGTCATATATGGCCTTTATTATGTTTGTGTATGTTTCCTCTATTCCCATTTTGCTAACAGTTGGGTTTTTTTTTAGTATATTTTATTGATTATGTTGTTACAATAGTCCCAATTCTTTTCCCTTTGCTCCCCTCTGCCCAGTACCCCCCTTCCCTCCAACAATCCCACCCCCCTTAGTTCATGTTCATGGGTCATGCGTATAAGTTATTTGGCTTCACCCTTTCCTATATTATTCTTAACTTCCCTCTGTCTATTTTGTACCAACCAATTATGCTTCTTAATCCCTGCACCATTTCCCCACTTCTCTCCCTTCCTCCTCCCAGCTGATAACCCTACAAATGATCCCTATACCTATGATTCTGTTCCTATTCTGGTTTGCTTAGTTGGACTTTGTTTTTATTTTTTTAGGTTCAGGTGATAGTTGTGAGTTTGTTGTCATAGTTTTGATCTTCTTTTACTTAAATAAGTCCCTTTAATATTTCATATAATAATGGCTTGGTGATGATAAACTACTTTAGCTTTACCTTGTCTGGGAAGCACTTTATCTGCTCTTCCATTCTAAATGACAGCTTTGCTGGATGAAGTAATCTTGGTTGTAGACCCTTGCTTTTCATCACATTGAATACTTCTTGCCAGTCCCTTCTTGCACCTGATAGTCTTATAGGTAACTTTCTTCTTTTCTCTTACCACTTTTAAGATACTCTCTTTATCTTGACGCTGTGGCATTTTAATGATGATGTGCTCTATTTAAGTCTAGCTTTTGGGGGACTTTCTGTGCTTTCTGGACTTGTTGGCAGGTTTAAAGTTTTTCCAGAGTTTCCTAATCCTCTTCTCATTTTTTTTCAATTCTTGTGTCCTCGTTTTGTACTGGTTGACTTTTTTTCTTCCTCATGTTCCAAATCATTTATTTGAACCCCAATTTCCTTCTCTTTACCATTGGATTTGTGTGGATTTCCTTTATTTCACTTAAAATAGCCTTCACTTCCTCCCTTATGTGTTTGCCATAGTCAAGCATATCTGTCAAGCCTGTGAGCATCTTTATCACCAGTGTTTTAAACTCTGCATCTGTTAGGTTGGCTATCTCCTTGTCTGTTAGGTTGGCTCTCTCCTCATCGCTTAGTTCCATCACTGGAACCTTGATCCAGTCCATCTTTTGAATCATACTTCTCTATCTCCTCATATTGGCAGGCTCCTGTGTTTTCCTCTGTGTCTTAAGTAGAGCTGTCACACCTGTTATATTATAAAGGGTGGATCCTTAGGTATTCGTCAGTACTGGGCAACCCATTTCACCATGTTGCATCACTGTATGTGGGGAAGGGGTCTGAGAGAGAACAATGCTACTTTCTCAGCACTCACCCCTTTCCCAGGCACTTCTCCCACTTCTTTATGGGACTGGTGCCTCTCTAGCTGTTGTCCTGGTTGTCATTCCCAGAGTCGGTGGGTCTGTGGAAGTTATAGGATCTTGGGGGCCCTTTAAACAAGTGGACTCTGCTGAGAGACTGGCAGTTTTTTCCTCTGCCTCAATGCCCACTGGTTTGCACAGTCAGAAACAATGAGGCTTTATTTTCCCCGGCGCTGGAACTGTGAGCTGTACAGTCTGGTTTAGTGCTGGGAGCACTCCCCAGGTGTCCCTCCTGACTTTTTAAAACATGTGACTATGCTTTCTGCTGACCTGCCACTGCCACTGTTGCTACCACCACCACACCACATTCTCTCTGCCCCAGCTCTGCCCTCCTATGTTTCTGGATGAGTACTTTTTCTTTATACCTTTGTTTGTTAAAATTCCATGAAGCTCAATTTTCTGGAACTTCTGTTGTCTCTAGTTTCAAGGTAGTTGTATTCCTTCTTAGTTGTGGAGGGAGACACAACATGTCTGCATAGGCCTCCATCTTGGCCAGAAGTCTTCATTTTGCTAAGAATTTTTATCATAAACATATGCTGGATTTTATCAGATCCTTTTTCTGTATCTAGTGACATGATTATGTGGTTATTGTCCTTCATTAAGTTTATGTGGTGAATCAGATTTATTGTTTTGTGAATGTTGTACCAACCTTGCATTCCTGGAATAAATCTCACTCGATCATGATGTATGACCTCTTTGGTGTGTTGGTGTATTCAACTTGCTATTTTGTTGAAGATTTTAGCATCTATGGTCATCAGGGATATTAGCGCATAATTTTCTTTCTTTGTAGTGTTTTTATCTGGTTTTAGAATTAGGATAATGTTGGCCTCATAAAATGAGCTTGGAAGCCTTCATTCCTCTTGAATTTTTTGAAATAGTTTGAGAAGAAGAGGTGTTAGTTTTTCTTAGAAAGGTTGGTAAAATTCACCTGTGAAGCCATCTAGTACAGGCCATATATAACAAGCCTACTGCCAGCACCATACGCAATGGGCAGAAACTACAAGTGTTCCCCTTAAGATAGGGAACAAGAGATCTTAACAGAGGTATGTGTTTTCACCTCTCCTTTTAAACATAGCACTGGAAGTTTTGGCCACAACATCAAACAAGAAGAAATAAAAAGCATCCAAATTGGAAAGAAAGAAGTAAAACTA
Organism: Furipterus horrens; assembly: GCF_987537825.1. Taxonomy (NCBI): domain Eukaryota; kingdom Metazoa; phylum Chordata; class Mammalia; order Chiroptera; family Furipteridae; genus Furipterus; species Furipterus horrens. The sequence goes on from NW_028327171.1 coordinate 84,924,993, forward strand.
TCATTATTTACAGATGACATGATACTGTACATAGAGAATCCCAAATATCCCATCAAGAAATTACTAGAACTGATAAATGAATTCAGTAAAGTAGCAGGATACAAAATTAATATCCAGAAATGAGCAGTATTTTTACATGCCAATAACAAACTAACAGAGAGGGAATTTAAGAAAACAATCCCATTCACAATTGCTTCAAAAAGAATAAAATAGCTAGGAATAAACCAAATCAAGGATGTAAAATACCTGTGCTCAGAAAATTATAATACACTGAAGAAAGAAATTGAGGAAGACACAAATAAGTGGGAGCACATGCCATGTTCATGGATAAGAAGAATTAACATCATTAAAATGTTCATATTACCCAAAGCAATCCATAGATTCAATGCAATTCCTATCAAAATTACAGTGATGTATTTCACAGAAGTAAAACAAATATTTCAAAAATTTATGTGGTATCACAAAAAGCCCCATATAGCAACAGCAATCCTGAGAAAGAACAAAGTTGGAGGAATCACACTACCTAACATCAAACTATTCTGTAAGGCCATAGTAATCTCAACAACACGGTACTGGCATAAAAACAGACACATAGATCAATGAAACAAAATAGAAAGTCCAGAAATAAACCCATACCTATATCTTCAAGTAATATATGATAGATGAAGCAGGCACATACAATGGGCTAAAGATAGTTTATTCAATAAATGCTGTTGGGAAAACTGGACAGATATGTGCAGAAAAATTAAACTAGCCACCTTCTTACACCACACACAAAAATAAATCCAAAATAGATCAAAGACTTAAATGTTAGACCCAAACCATAAAAATCATAGAAGAAAACATAGGCAGCAAAATCTCAGACATTGCTCATAACAATATTTTATTGAATATATGTCTCCACTCCAAAGAAATAAAAGAAAAAAATAAACAAATGGAACTACATCAAACTAAAAAGTTTTTGTGCAGCAAAGTAAAACATCAATAAAATAAAAAGACAAGCCACAGAATGGGAGAACATACTCGCCAATACATCTGGTAAAGGGTTAGTATCCAAAATTTATAAAGAACTTATAAAACCCAACACCAAAGTGTAAACAATCCAATTAAAAAATGGGCAAAGGACCTGAATAGACACTTCTCCAAAGAGGACATACAGAAGGCCAATAGACTTATGAAAATATGTTCAATGTCACTAATCATCAGAGAAATACAAATTAAAACCACAATGAGATATCATTAGTCTTAAGACCTCTAGAAATTTGATGAATAGAATAGAAGAAAGAAAAACTACATTTTCAAAGCATGGAGTTGTTCTCTCATTGCAAATAGTGGGAACTTAAATTTACCTTTGAAATAGGTCTTTCTTTGCTCTGGGAAAACCATCTCAGCAGACCTTGTGTAAAGATAAAGTCTCCCTGGTGAAATAAAAATGTGTGGACTCTGATATTTTAAAAACTGTTTTGTGGAAGTGGTGAATTTGGAATAAATTAGTGTGGTTAGTAGAGAGAAGGATTGGTTAGAGCTGAGGTGAGAGAGAGAGATGAATGACTAGGTGACATGACAAACACCACCTTCTGGCTCCTTGAACAGGTAAGAATCTCCATGGTTAGAGTGATGAATCACAGAATTTAATTCACAGAGAATTCTGTGAAATGCTGGGACCTTCAGAAATGTAGTAGTGAAAGAGGGTGGAGGTGACTCTCCCTGCCTCTCAAAGGAATGTAGCTCTGGCATGTCAGGGCCAACAGTCCTGGGTGTATCCTATAGCTGATGCCATTGGTATTCCCAAGGAAGTGTGGGTCATGGGCACTACCAGCCAAGCCAGACATGAGGCTTCTCTGAAGATCTTTGTAAACAGCAGACATGGGCTAGAGAGAAACAACAGAAGAAAAGCAATATTCCAATTTTAACAGTATCTGATACTTTGGTTTGGTGAGAGGTAACATTTGGGGAGCCCTAGAAATAATTAGAGGTATTATAAGGTTAGTGCAAAAATAATGTCTGACTTTGAGGTCTATTTTAAAAATGAAAAAGCCCATGATTATGAAAATATTTATTTGTTAATACAACCAACTTTGCTTTATAGAACGTCATTCCATCTGTCAACTAGCTTATAAATACCATGCTTGTAAAATTCTTTAGGTTTTGAAGCAAAATATGAATCCAACTAATTTTCAACCTCTTCTCTTGATGTCAACCTAAGACCATCAAAATGGTTCTGTAGTCCCCAAAACAAGTGATAATCAGAAGGAGAAAGGTCAGGAGAATATGGAGAATGGAGAGATATTTCCCAACCAAGCTTGTTCAAAAAATTTTTGGTGAGTTGAGCTGTGTGAGGATGAGCGTTATCATGATGGAAGATGACACCCTTTCTGTTGACTAAGGAAGGTCACTTTTGGTTCAAAGTGGCTTTCAAATTACAAAGTTGTTCACAGTAAAGATTAGCAGTAATTGTCTGATTGTTGTCTAACAGTTCATAATGGACAATTCCTTCCATATCCCACCATACACTCAGCATGATCTTCTTTGGATGAAGTCCTCCTCTTGGTTGTTGAACTCTTCTTCCTCCTCAACTGATCCATGATCAGTGGCATTTAACTTTATAGTAAAGGATTCACTTCTCAGCACCTATTACAAGCCTCCCTAAAAATGGTGCCCGAAGGTGTCATGAAAGCAATGATTTACAACAAGCAACACGCTGTTGCAGATTCTCTGGAGACAGTTCATGTGTGACCCATTTTCCAACTACTGAAGCCTTTCTGATCCTTTTCAGTTGGTATAGCATGGTTGTATGGGCTATGTTAAATTGTTCTGCAAGTTCCCTAGAGGTAATAGTGGGGTTTTCTGTGACAACAGCTTCCAACACTTCGGAATCAAGTTTTTTTTGGACAACCCTCTTTTGGTTCATCTTTCAAACTGAAATCCCCACTTCAGAAATGGGACAACCACCTCCTGCAACTTCTTTCAGTCACTGAAAGGTCCCCATAAGCGCTCTGAATAGACTTCACTGCTGTACTTGCATTGGCACCTTTATGAAACTCATAGAGTAAAACATTTCTAATGTGGTCTTGAGATGGGATGAACATGGGTGCAAATATTGCAGACAATTATGAACAATACTTCGATAATCTGAAAAAATAAGGTATAAATTAGTCACTGTGACATCAAAAAATTATAAGAAGAGGCACAAATTTAATAAATATAATACTATCTAAAATTTCCTTTAAAAAAAATCAGACATTACTTTTGCACCAACCTGATATTATAGGAGCAGGGATTAAAAGTTAATGTGACTTCTATTTTAGAACATACAGGTTCTGCATATAAAACTCAAGGTAAGAAATTCAACAGGAAGTTTATCTTAATGGTAGGTTTCTACCACAATGATTAACATAAAAGAAGGTGATCTAAGTGACAAACAGGACTGCTCTGTGACTGGCTTGTGCTGTGAAAGTTTAGCAGTTTTAATATTTGTAATTCAGGAAAGATTGATATAATCCATAAAAATTGATCAACTAATATCAATGGCCACATTGTTTATAAGATTATGCCAAATTTGGTTTAATATCATATCTGCGTGTTTTAAAATTTAGATTTTATTGGACTTCTGGCCAAGATGGAGCCCTAGACTGACATGCTCCATCTCCCTCCACAACTAAGAAGAAATAAAATTACCACAAAACCAGAAATAACCCAAAGTTCCAGAAAATAAAGCTACATGGAAGTCCAACATATGAAGTTATAAACAAGTGATGCTTGTCCGGACAGGTAGGAGGGGCGAAACCAAGGTGGAGGGGTCAAGCTGTGCTGGTGGCAGTAGCTGCAGCAACAGCAGCGGGACACAGTAAGTGAGGCTGACCTGCCCCATGTTTGGGCACTAGATAAGGCAGATTTGCCTCCAACACCCTAGGCTTGGTTGGAAACTACTATGTCTAGCAGAGGTTTCATGACCATGGCAGAACAAATCTATCCAGAACACTATATTATATCTGGGGGGAAGAAAGGTGTCTGCTCTCTCTAGGGGAGAACAGCAATCAGACCTTCGTCCCTCATGCCTTTTATTGAGGAGGATACACATGGGAGATACAAGGTCAAAATTCATGAATCATCAATAACTTTTAGGCATTTGGATTACAGTTAACAAAAACAGGTTACATGTACCAGTACAGAGGGCACAGTGACAAGTCTGTGTCAGGGTCTATCAAACATCTTGATGCCACAATAGCATTAGGTACAAAGTTTCTTACATTTCTTGCTAGAGATTGTTTATATTACATTAAGAGATAAGAAAGGCAGAGCAAGTTCTAAAGCATAATAAGCATTCTTTAAATCCAATTCCCATGGAAACCCTCTGAGTGGCTTTCGGTTATGTCTCCTGCGCAGCCTTATGTTGAGACTTAAAGACAAGCACAGCCAGGGTGCTGATAGCAGCTCATGCTCAGGCCAGGGCTACAATTCCCTAAACCACAAGGAGCAGTTCCCTACAGGTAAGCACAGACACCCATATTTAAGGGGAGGTGAGAAGTGCCTGGCGAGCACCCCCAGCTGCATACCAAACCCATTATCTCATGATTCCAACACCAGGGAAGGCAGACCCCCATTACCTCAGACTGTGAGGGCCAAAAGGCATGGGGATGAAGGCAGAGGCTCCCGGTCTCTCAGCAGAGAGTGAATGGCAGGAATCTATCTTGGACCCCTGCCCCCACATAAAGCACCACAGTGTGGTGAGAAGGGTGGCCCATTAGTGGTGAGTGCATGAGGCTCCACCCCCTACAGCGTAGGAGGTGTGACAGTCCTGCCTAGGAAGCAAAAGTAAACACAAAACTGTCAGGATGCCACAGATCATGAAAGAGATCCCAGTGACGCAGCTGACCAGACAGCAAATATCTAATCTAATGATTCAACAGATAGGAAATCTTTTTGAGGCACAGTTCAGAGCTTTGGTTACATGGATGTTTACAGACCTAAGAGCAGATCTTAAACAAGACAGGGAAGGAATGAAGGCTAGTCCTGCTGAAATGAATGAAAACACATACGAAACAACTGGTGAGGGAAAGAAAACCAGGGATCAAATCAACAATCAGAATATAGGGAAGGAACAAACAGTCAACCAGTGCAGAAAGAGGAAACAAAAAGTGAGGAAAATGAGGAGAGGCTTAGAAACCTATGGGACAGTTATAAGCGGGTCAACATCTAAATCATAAGATTGCCGGAAGGTGAAGAAGAAGAACTAGAAATTGAAAAATTATGTGAAAAAATAATGAAGCAGAACTTCCCTAACTTAGGGAAGGAAATAGACTTACAGGCCCAGGAAGCACAGAGAGTTCCAAAAAATCTGGACCCAGGGAGAACCACACCAAGACACATTATAATCAAAATGTCAAAAATTAAGGATAAAGAGAGAATCTTAAAAGCAGCAAGAGAGAAGACAAGAATTATGTACAAAGGGGTCCCCATTGTACTATCAGCTGATTTCTCAAAAAAAAAAAAACTGCAGGCAAGAAAGGACTGGCAAGAAATATTCAAAGGAATGAAAAGCAAAAATTTACAACCATGATTACTTTATCTAGTGAAGCTATCATTCAGAATAGAAGGGCATAGAAAGTGCTTCCAGGACAAAGTAATACTGAAGAAGTTCATCAGATCCAAACCACTGTTATATGAAATGTTGAAGGGACTTGTTTAGGACAAAGAGGCTCAAAACTATGAACATTAAAATGAAAACTGTAACACAGCAACCAACAACAAAAGCTAGGGAATCAAAACAAAGACAAACTAAGTAGGCAACAAGAGTGGGAAAAGAATTATAGGTATGGGGAACATTTTGTGGGGAGGTCAGTGGGGAGGGTGAAGAGGGAAAGGAAGGGAGATGGTGCAGGGATTAAGAAGCATATTAGGAGGGAATGGAGTATATAGGAAGATGTTGAGAAGAACTATTTGCATAACCAATGGGAATGGACTAAGGAGGGGGGACAACTAGAGGGAAGGTGGTCACTGGGTGGAGGGAAACAAAGGGAAAGAAATTGGGTCAGCTGTAACAGCATAATCAATAAAGCATATTAAAAAACAAGAAAATAAAATTTAGGTTTTATTATTATTCAGGTGTGGTGAACAAAACAGATTGGGACACACTTGTCACTGAAAAGATAATTTGTTACTCACAGGTCCCTAGAAGAGGGGACACGTCACTAGGAGGGGCCACACTGGGAAGCACCAGCATCAGTAAGGAGGCAGAAGGACCAGGGAAAATGTAGGCAAAAGCCTTCCTTGTGGTTTCTGTGTGAAGGAAAAGGCAAGACAAGGTAAATGAGCTAGTTTGAATAATCCCAGCAGGCTATGGGGTATAAAGGCTGACCCTATTTGTCTGTTGCCTGGTCCTGGGGTAATTAGGACAGATGGATAGTGTCCTGGAGTATGAAAATCCTATAAAAGAGATAGTTGGGGTTAAGGGCTCTGGATTGTTTTGTTTGCATGGGAAAAATACATTGGAAATTTGGTATCTGTAGGAATTAGCTAACATTGTAAGAAACAATCCCTTCAAAGTCATCAAGGCCCTAAGATGTCAAAACATCTAAAAATAATGAGTTGGTCAAAAAGTTTATTTAGTTTTTTCTATACCATTAATCTGATAGTACTTAGTAGTCTTTAACTTCATCCAAAACAATTTTGTTAGATTGTATTGTGACAGCTTCATATCAGCATGTATTTTTTTAAAAACTTATCAAAATTGTTGAATTTTTGTGTAGCCATTTTAACTTTGAAGATGGAATAAAATAAGCAACATTTTCAGTGTATTATGCTTTATTATTTCAAGAGAGGTAAAAATGCAACGGAAGCACAAAAAAAATTGTGCAATGTATGCACAAGGTACTGTGACTGGTCAAATGTGTCAACAGTGGTTTGTGAAATTTCTTGGTACTGTTGACATTTTGGCTAAATACTTCTTTGCTGTGGGGCTGTCTTATGCATTGGAAGATGTTTAGCAACACCCTTGGCCTCTACCCACTAGAAGCCAATAGTGGGAGATAGCCAACATATTCAAATATACAAATCAATTAAGTTATTGATGAAAATGAAAAATGTGTCTTTTATTTTAAGGAAAAAAACTAAATGGACTTTTTGGCCAACCCAATAAAAGACATAGTTAATGCACTATAGGAACTGGTAGAAATTTCGGAACCAGCCATAAGCTTAGATATGTATCTAAACTTACCCAAGTGAGACAGTGAGACATAGAAAACTAACTGCAAGTCTAAAAACAAGCAAGTTCTCAGTTTCAGGCTTGCTGAAGCAGACTTGCCAGAGGGTATGGGGGGATAAATTGTGATGGACAGAGACTTGACTTGCAGTGGTGAACACACAATACAGTACACAGCTGATGTGTTCTAGGACTGTGCACCTGAAATCTGTATAATTTTGTTAACCAGTGTCACCCCAATAAATTCAAGGGGGTGGTGTGAAAATGAATCTGAGCTGGAATAATAGCAAAGATATAGGGAAAGATGATGCAATAACCGTCCCACCATGCTTGGTGTTACTCAGACCCCTGTTAGGGTATTCCTTGTGCCTGGTGTAGGGCTCCACCTCCCTACCCCTAACCCAGAGGGAGATGGGAAATCTTCCAATTGACAAAGAGTAACCAAACAAAGATGGGGTTGGAAAATGAATATACCGTCATCTGTATTAATGGGGAGGGTAGTTGAAAAATATTTCGTTATTTTACAAAACAGGGTAAAAGCCATATTTTTTGTTTGAGAATGCTGGAAGTGGTCAGATAATCAGTCATACACCACTACTCTTCTTTTCTTTGCTTAGAACAAACTCTTTTCCTAACACCCACTGCTTTTGGCTAAGGATCCAAAAATGTAATCTTGGGAGAGCGGTGTACTTCCAATTGTGACTATTGAGGTAAAAATCTGTTCATTGATAACTGAAAGTTTGCTCATTCTCTCTGAAATATTCCTTGCAGCAGTTCACCAGTTAAACTTTAGAAGACAATCTTAAAGCAAATAGTTGACTATTCCTCACACCCTTTGACATCCCTCACCTCCTGTTCTGGCCCTGGCCTCAGTGTACTTATAGCCCCCCTTGGATATCTGGCTAGGCTGTTCCTTCCCTGCATTCCTGACCACTTCATCCATGCCCAGAGTTGCTTTTGCCTTCTTGTTGCTAAAACTGAAGACAACTTTCCCAATCTGTGTCTATCCCAGACTCATCTGACAAAGAACAATGAATTCTCTGTAAGATGAGCTAAATAGTTAGATTCTTCCCAGAGCCTTTGTGCAGAAGAGAAAAATAATGAATGTATAGACAAATTCACACCTTGAGTCTACATGCAACATAATGCTAACTCCAATGGTCTTGTGCATCTATCCTAGAAAAGTGATATATAACTCAGTCAATGTGTTAATTAAACAAATAGTTGAGTTACTTTTGTGTGTCAAGTCCTGTATTAGGCCTTTTGGAGTATATAAAAAGGCACAGAGTCTGATATATGCTTTCGAGAAGTTTTCAGTTTTAGAGACAACAAATTCTTATCCATGAAAAGTTAACAATATATAAGGTACCAGTACAATGAAAGCCCCAAGGCAGTTTTAAATTAAGTGCCAATTAAGAAGAGCAGGAAACATCTGTGGGCACAGTGATGGAAAGGTGCCATGGAAGAGGCAGGATATAAACTTGGCATTTAAAAATGGATGGGATTTTAAGAGGAACAGCCAGATTTGGGACATGGAGTGGGCAAAGAGAACAAGACATGCTATGAAAACAAACAATAAGACCAGGCCAGGCAGAACAAAGCCCATATAGAGCAAAAATGTAACTCAAAGTTTGAAAGCCAGGTTGTAAAAAGTCCTACTTGTTTGTTAGGTTTCTGGAAGGATTGGAGGAAAGGGGGTTAAAATGTAGCATTATAAAAGTGGGCATTTGGGAAGGTTTATTTTATGATACCCAAATCTCCAGGTCCCTGTGCCTACTATCCCTCATGAGATACTCAGAATTAACCTATCATGAGCCACATTTCCAGCCTTCCCTTTTCATTGTCCAAAGGGATAGGATCCCCAGGCAAATAAACTGCCAGGCTGTCATCCTTAGAAAGATTCTCTAACCTCAGACTTCATCCCCTCTCTCCCTTGCCTCAAACAGCATCCTCAAGAACATAGGGGTGCATACATTCTTTTGAACTGGCATTCTTGGCAGCACTGTTTACAATAGCCAAATGCTGGAAATAGCCTAAGTGCCCATCAGTAAATGAGTGGATCAAAAAACTGTGGTACATTTACACAATGGAATACTGTGCAGCAGAAAGAAAGAAGGAACTCCTACCATTTGCAACAGCATTGAAGGAACTGGAGAGTATCGTGCTAAGTGAAAAAAGTCATCAGAGAAAGACAAATACCATATGATTTCACTCATATGTGGAATCTAATGAACAAAGTAAACTAACAAACCAAATAGAATCAGAGACATGGAAACAGGGAACAGACTGACAGCCACCAGAGGTAAAAGGGGAGAGGGATAATTGTGGAAAGAAGAGAAAGGGTTTAGTCAAAGAACATATAGGAATGATGCATAGAAATGGACAACAGTGTGAGGATTGACTGTGGGAGTGAGAGTGAAGGGGTGGGCTAGGTGGAGGAGGGCAAAGGGGAAAAATTGGTATAACAGTAATAAAATAACAATTTTAAAAAGTGTTTCACAAGGAGAAAACTGCCTTATATTCTCAAGTTCTTCATCAGATGTTCTCTCTCTACCCTTCTCTGCTACAAGACTGCTTCCTCTGTGCCCCTTCCGAATACAAGCTTCGCCTTCTGCACCATGCCCGCGTGCCCTCCCCTAGAGCTGAACAAGGTTGTGTCATCCTACAAAGGCCTTCCACAGCTCTTTCAAAGTTGACCCTCTTGTTAAAATAGAAAGCTAGATCATACATATGTACAAATGTACATGCATACATACTTGCTCCTGAGATTTATCCCATAACCAATGACCCATATTCCTGCCCCACTCCTCTTTGGTGTCATCAACACACTTGCCCAGCTCCAAACACATTCACTGAAGATACTGTTGTAGGCACAATCCTCCCCTTCATTCCAATTCCTGCCATATCCTGGTTGAATTCAATAAATGGTCATTCTGTGCTTCTCACGGCTCATAGTTCATCTCTCAGCATTGGCAGTAGCCACTCCTTCATCCCACTCTGTATTAGTCCATACTTATTTCAGTTCCTGGAATATTCCAAGTTCATTCCCACCTCAGGGATTTTGTATATACTAGGCTTCCTTGCTAAGACACTAAGACCCACTCATCTGCCAAAACTTTCTACCCTTTCCTTCCACAATCCTAATTTCTACTAATTCCTATTCATCCTTCAGCTCTCAATCCAAATGGCCATTTAAAAGAAACATTTCCACAATAAACATGCCCCCAACCCATACAGATTACAGTTGAGCAGTGATTCTCAACTGGGGGGCAATTATTCCCCCACATGATATTTGATAATAAACACTTTTGCCTGTCACAACTGGAGACAGGCATGTAGTGGGTAGAGGCTAGGGATGCTGCTAAACATCCTGAAATCTACACAATAGGGCCTCCATAACAACGAATTATCTAGCACAAAATCTCAAAAGTGCCAGATTTGAGAGACTCTTCCGTAGATCATAGTAACCCCTATACATTTCTGTTGCAGTATTCATCACATTTATAGTATTATTTATTTAATGTGTGTCTTTAATATCTGTCTTGTTCATTATTAAATCACAAGTATACAATAACACAGTGGTAACCAATGCCCATTTATAGGCAGGATGTAGAGAAGAAGAATTGACAAGAAAGAGATTGGGGAGAATAAAATTAGTTGGGTAACATTCAGTAATTCAATAATAAGGGAAGTTTGGATTAGAATGTTACAGGTAGAAATGGTGAGAGTAGAGGAAGGGAAGAATCCTATTTATAAGAAAGAATTTAAAAATATATGAATTATTATATATGAGTGGTTAATAAAAACATAGTGTAAAAAGTCTTAGAGACTTGAGCAGTCTTAAATAGAAACTGTCTTATTTTAAATTATATTGCTTATGCCCTTTTTATATGAAAAGTTATTTGACACAGCTCAAAATCAAAGACATATAAAACAGAACATTAAATTAGGAACAAAAGATTATATATAAAATAATGAGAGCAATTAAAAAATAAATCATTTCGCCAGTAATATAAGATTAAGATAGCTCTATAATTTAATAAAAAATATAATTTTGAGTTTTCTGAGAGCCAAGACACAAAGCAAAGCATAAATGTGACTGGGTTCCATCTTGATAAAAACATCACCACACTTCATGCTATTTTCTTCTGAGTTATTTTTTTTTTAATCTTCACCCTAGGACATGCTTATTGTTTTTTAGAGAGAGGGAAAAGGAGGAGGTGAAAGAGGGAGAGAAACATTAATGTGAGAGACAAATATTGATCAGTTGTCTCTCATATACACCCCGGCCAGAGACCAAACTTGCAATCTAAGCATGTGTGCCCTGACGAGGAATCGAACCCATGATCTTTTGGTTTATGGGATGACGCTCCAACCAACTGAGTCACAGGCTCAGTTACTGTCACTGTTCTTAAATTTTGTTATTTATTTCATTGAAAAAGACAAATTTTTCTAGAATTGAACTCTAAGAAGAATATACCCAAATGATTCTTAAGAAACACAAAATTATAATGTATCCTGTTTTCAGTAATAATTTTATGGAGGTATATAAATGTCTTTCAGGTGACCCTTTTCATATAGGTTCATAATTAATTAGAGAATCATCATGCTGTGAAGATGTCTAGATGGCAGTGATTCTCAGCTACCTGAGGGGCTACTGGTTTGTGGGGAGCAACTTTTAAACTAGGTGCATGTCCTCTCACAGAGCCAATGAGACAGTTATCTTTCATTGGATAAGTGCATTTTCATTAGATATCTATGGGACCATGTGATGGTAGTATAGAGAATTCTCTCCTCACCAGTTCATACAGTCCTGAACAGAAATTTTCTTATTAAACTCAGATGTGACTTTTCTAATTTGCTTCTGGATTTTAAATGACAATGTAGTCTAATTGGTGGTGTTACTGATGAAAGAGTGTTGTACATGTGAACAGAAACCTAAGTGAAGTCATCATTTCTTACACAAGATATATTAAATTGATCTAGTTAAAATATAGGCTTTAGATTCACTGAATCTGAATTTAAAATCTATCTCTGCCATCATTTGAGTTACTTCACTTCTAAATGGCTGTTGAAAAGTTTAGAGACAATACATGAAATATTCTCAGCAAAGAATATGTCACATAGTAGGTGCTTAATAAATTATATTATCAAAAAAGATAAAATAAATATATTAAGATATGTTATTTTTTAAGTCCCTGGAAAGACAAAGTATTAAATAAATATTTGTCCCCCCCACTACTCCAAAGGTTTATGATAATTCTTGATCTGAAGAAAGAATTTAAAAAATTAGGTAGAATCATTTTTAAAATGAATTTGTAGGCAAGCTATGATCCAACAGAAAAGAAGTATCTTAGATATTTTCAAACCCATAACAATGTGCATCACAATCAGATCAGTACTCCCGAAGGGCTATCAACAATGTTGTGCCCCAATTATTATCATTAAGCAGGGTATCTGTATGTTGAAATAATCTCTTGAAAACAACCTAAAATCATTTCTCATTGTTGGTATTGTAGATTAATGTGGGTTTGGAACAAAAATTTTCCCTTAAAAAGCCTCTACGATTAACGTCTTCAGATTCTATAATGTGAGTATTGGCTGGCACATTGCTGACATTTAGAAAGAATGCATTGCTGAATATCATGTGCGATTTCTCAGATCACCATTTTGAGAGATGGTTTGTGTCATGTACTAAGCAGAACATTTTTGGAAAATATACACTGTTCTTTCTTTACAACTAAAGCAGTTAGTACAATTCTAAGCCAGTGAGGCCATTGCCTTTCATTGGTTAAGTGCATTGTCATGAGATGTGCTTGTGGAGAAAGAGGACTAGGGGTAGGGGATGAGTCGGGAGCATGTGAAGGGAGTGGTGGTGAGAGAGTTCTCTTTCCACCAGCTTGCATAGTTCTAAGTAGATATTTTCTTATCAATGTCAAATGTTATTTTTCTAATTTTCCTCTGAATTTTAATGACATTTACTCCAAACATGACATTTAATAACTCTGTAAAAATCATAATAAAATTGTACAGAAAAGAAGTGTTTAGTAAAAAAAAGTTGGATTTAAATTCAATTTCCCAGTCTTCTCTTTTCCCTTTTGTGTTTTGCCATTGACAATAATTCCAGTGTCCTAACAGTGAGAGTCATGGGGATAAGTAGAAATACAAAATATCCATATTTATTTGGGTAACTTCTAGAGGAAAGACAACATCCCATTTGAAGTTCATTATTAACTGAGATTAGATCTAAACCTTCCCAGTTAAAAATGATTTATATGGGTTATTCTGGCATCCAAAATTAGTTTGGAAAATTTATGATACTATTATTTGAGAGTATAGACATAACTAATTGAAATTTTTTATCCTAACTGTGGGTTGGATTCACATACCATTGTGTGCCAGTTGCCCATTGGTAGGCAACAGAAACACTGAAGCTCAAGGATTAGACTTTGTGGTTTATCATCTATCTACTCATTCATTCTTGTGTTCAACACAGACCGAGGCATATTCTGTGGCTTTAGTGTTTTTCTACTTCATGACAGCTACCTTCTTACTGTTAAGACTACCTGCTAGGATTTTCCTTCCAAGCCTCCTCTCTTTAAGTATTGTTGTATGCTCTAAATGACATCACCCCTTTTCTTATCCACCAGTAAAACTCCTGAGCTTGATTGCATCAATCTGAGCACACCTACTATTTACTTCAGTATGCTCTCATTGAATCAATATCCATGTGCCTCTTTAGACTATGAGGTACTTGAGCATTCATATTCATCCTTGTATCCCCAACCTCACATAGTACTTGTGATGACATAAGGACTCATTATTTATAGAAGAAAGGAAGATGAGAAGGAAAAAAGGAAAGAAGAATGAAAGAAAGGGAACTAAGGGAGAAAGAAAAAAAGGAAGAAAGATTCTAGGAGTAATACAGTACTAAGTAAATGTTTATTAAACTAAAAGCAACTTGTGGCTAATCTGAAAAGGTGAAAACCCCAAAGAATTTTTGTAGTTTAAAAAACACTTGGTAAAACAAAGTAATAAACTCTTAAAGGTGGAGTGACAGGTTTTCTATTTCACTGGTGGGACAATTATTCATGGTCAGGAAGCTCCATCAATGCCCTTTAAGTCACCTCATATTTAGGACCCTAAAGTAAATGACTCCAAGTAAATGGGACCCTGCCTGTGCTCCCAATTCATACCTATCTGTAATGGGGTTTTCAGAAGGCTTGGAAAAGGGGAGGTCAAGAGAATTAATCATCTCCCAGAGAATAAACTAACAAAGCCCTAAATGAAGGTAACAAGGAGATGAACAATGAATACTGAAAAATTAAACTTCAAATTGGTAGAACTATTCTGGAGAAGTTCTGGCATCATCTGAATCAGCTGCCCTTTCTATATTTATCCTTCTCACCCCCTCTCAGAGGGAGAAGCCACCCACAGTCCTAAAGATAAGATTTCCTCTTGTCCTTTTAATCCCAACTTCTCAGCTTCACAAATGCCTTTCCTGCAGTTAACACTACAAGAAAACACTTAAGCATTTTAAGCCTCCCTCTCTAAATTAATCCTCTTTCCTCCTGTCTTCAAGCATGCTCACATATTTCCTACCAAAAAATATAAGCACTACAATATGCCTCCTATCAATACACCTGTCTCTGTAATCCAAATTCTTTATTTAAGCAAGCATTTCTTGTAATTTGTTATTAATGCTTTCAAATCTATGATAATTAATCTATAAAGTTACCAATGTCATTCTAACCAAATCCAAACACCTCATTTGAGTAACATTCCCTGCTACCAGAAACCAATGTGGTATTCGCTTTCTTTCATTAGATTTTGTTTCTTCTACTTCCCCTACCAATTAATCTTTGTTTCAGCTCTCTTCTTTCTTTACTCACTTCATTGAAATGACAATCTTCAGACCTCTGTTTCTCATCCTGTATGATTTCTTACATTCTCTACATCTCTAACCTTAACCTCTTGCCCAGATTTCAGTTACCATACATTTTGAGTTGTGGACTCACTTGATTTAAATATCTTGAAGAGTCAGGAATGAGGTGAGTGGGGGGAAACTAGGATGAGTGGTGTGAAGTGATGCATCATGAATGAAAAAATAGACTATGCTTTTATACTTGTCATTTCAAATTGAATTGATATTGATAGTTGTCTCCTGTTCTCTATCAAATGCTACATAAGATATGTTATAAAAGAATAAAAACCACTCTATACAACCTGTGCATATTAGAATATTAGATAGCCCTCCAAACTTCTTTATTTGGAATATCTAGAGTTGTCCTTGAATTCCCCTCAAGGTATTTCCTTCCAGTATGCATTAGATTTCTCCCATCCTTTCCATGTTTACTTCCCAGACCTTAGCTGGGGCTTTCATTACCTATCACACTGATTGTGTTAATGGCTTCCCCTCCTGTATTCCTTTTTCCTGTCTTTTCATCTGCAATCCAATGTTATATGTACTGACCAATTTACGTTTCTTAGAGAGATGCTTTCCACATTTTGCTCCATCATAAGAACTGAAAACGGCCTATACCCAGATCTAAATTGAAGGTATTCCAGAGTAATTTTATTTACAATTTAAAGGAACAAAACTTGTAGATAAGGGAGTGCATCTTAAAACATTTGACAAACGCTCTCAAAATAAATTTATAGATAAGCTGAAGAAATGTAAGCTAGGTTTTGGCAGAGTGAGGGGGGATTTGTGCCTGACTGAAGAGATACTGCAGGTTAAGGCTTGTATTTGGCTTTGTACTAGTCCATGTGTTTATCAGTGATTCATATGAAGGCAAATGCATGCTTATATAATCTTTAGAAAACCAGTACTCTGGAGATCTATGTCAACCTAACATAAATTCAAAACAGTCTCTCTGAGCTTAAAAATATGAAGTTTTATGAGAATAAAATAACCTATACTTAGAATAATAATAAAATCAATTGTATCAATACAAGTTCAGTAAAGAAAGAATGTGGCTTAACAGCAGCATTTATAAGAATATGAAAGATTTTAGTAAGGAGCCCAATATTAATATAGTCCAATAACATGACCTAGATAATGGACTCTAAAACTACTCCAACATAATATTAATTGTTTTCTGTGTAGAAGACACAAAACTAATTTGATGTTTCCTAAGTTAACAGATGAGGACTAACCTGTTGTTATTCTAACAAAAGAGCACTGATGTTGGTTCTGCATATACCAGCAAAAGAAAAATGACACTATTACCCAGTATCATCTTTCCCATTATTCCCATCATAGTTCCTGGCTCTCAGTAGAAGTTCAAAACTTGTTGCTTGAATAAATAAATAAATGGACAGATGGTGAGGCAGTAGCTAAACTACTGAGAACACAGTTAATGTAACTCCCACAAGTTATAAATGTTATATGTGTATATACAATAAATATGTGTATAAAATAAATAATGTTTTGACCTTCTTTCAAAAATATTACAAAATGGGCAAGTGCAGTTAATTTGTTTAAGAAAAACTTTCCAAGACAGTGGAGGAAGCATGGATTATAAGAATGTGAAAGGCATGGGTATATCTATTTTGCCAAAGTTATAAATTTTACTTCAAAGAGATATTTCAATGTAATTGTAGCCTTTAGGCTATTTTTCTAAGCTCCTAAAAGTTTGCCCTTTGTAAAGACAAACATAATGAGGCAATGTAGTGTGGTAGAACCATGTGGCATTCAACTCTACATCTGTCCACTGAGGTGGGCTTTCTGACTTGAAGGCAAAACATGAGAGAGAATCTCTAATTAAAATGGGGATTGCGCATGTGCTCACAACTTTCTTCCCTCTCAGGTGTGCATCTTTACTTTTCTCTCCTAAATGCTAACGGTTCTCACAAGACTTGCTACAAGGGGAGAAATGGGCAGTGGCAGCTCATCCTGGGCTTACCTCCTGATCCTGTCTCTAAGGCCTCCTTTTCTCTGACTTCCCAGTGAACTAATAGCAGCCCCACCATGGCTCACTTCCTTTCTATAATATTTCTAGAGAGCCAAAGTAGTACACTGTGCAAGCTCTCTCCTGTTGCTTCTTCTACCCTAAACCCTTCTTTGTTTCTCTATGCCCAGCATTAATAAATGAACTTTAAAAGTAAAATAAAATAGAGAGGGGAAGATGGCGGCGGAGTAGGGGCAGTGTTCTCTGCTCACTCCCGTTAAGGAGAGACTCCAGGAATGAATGCAGAGAGGAGTGACTGACACCTACACAAAAGATCTCAAGACAAGGTGGGCA
This sequence comes from Furipterus horrens, assembly GCF_987537825.1. Lineage (NCBI taxonomy): Eukaryota > Metazoa > Chordata > Mammalia > Chiroptera > Furipteridae > Furipterus > Furipterus horrens. The sequence continues at coordinate 84,942,441 of NW_028327171.1, forward strand.
GAGTGACTCTCAATCAACTAACCAGAGAAAAATATCCACCAAAAAGTAGCTGAAATACAACCAGACAGATTAAAGAAATATCATCAAGGACAGCACAGACGGAGATCCAAGATGGTGGAGGAGTAAGTGGGAGCTACACTAACCTCCTCCCAGGGCCAGCCAGTGCTGACTCAGCCCCAGTACAGCAGACAGCCCATTCCCCTCCAAGTGGTGTCAGACTAAGGGGAAATAAAAGCCCTGCCTACAGGAATTAAGCTGCCACACTCACGGTCTTTAAACTGACAGCTACTCACAGATTGAGTAGATTAACAACTAAAGAAGACAGACAAAGGCAGTAGATCCCTGGAAGTCTCAAACAGGCTGCCTAGGGCCAGTCTGGTACATGATCTGACGCTACCAGAGGCAGATCCAGGAAGTGCAGATCATTCTAAGAAGCACCAACAAACAATAGCAGTCACAAAAATGGGGAGACAGAAAAACAACCCCTCATCAAAAGGAAAGATAGAATCCCCAGAGAGAGTGCTAAATGAAATAGAGGGGAGCAAACTATCAGATATTGAATTCAAAACATGGATTATGGAGAAGCTGAATGAGCTCAGCGGAAACTACAAAGAACTCCAGGGAAACTACAAGGAACTCCAGAAAAACTACAAGGAACTTACAGAGAATTACACGAGCATGAAAAAGGACACAGAAGCTATCAATAAGTGCCAGGAGGAAATGAAGAATACGATCTCTGAATTGAAGAACAAAGTAGAAGGAATTAAAAGCAGGCTAGAGGAAGCAGAAGATCGGATCAGCAAGCTGGAGGACAATGTACACAAAAACTCACAGACAGTATAACAAAATGAAAAAAGACTGAACAAGACTGAAGAGGTTCTAGACAGCTGCAGGACAACATGAAACATAATAATATCCGTATCATAGGAATTCCAGAAGGAGAAGGAGAAGAGCAAAATATAGAAAACCTCTTTGAAAAACTAATGACAGAAAACTTCCCTCACATGAGGTGAGGAAGAGTCACGCAAGTCCAGGAAGCACAGAGGGTCCCAATGAAGATGAACCCCAACAGGCCCACCTCAAGACACATCATAATTAAAATGGCAACATTCGAAGACAAAGAGAGAATCCAAAAAGCAGCAAGAGATAAACAACTAATAACATACAAGGGAGCTCCAATAAGGCTGTCATCAGATTTCCCAGCAGAAACACTATAAGCCAGAAGGGAATGGCAAAAAATATTCCAAGCAATGAAAAACAAAGGCCTACAACCTAGAATACTCTACCCAGCAAAGCTCTAATTCAAAATGGAAGGTGAAATAAGGACCTTCCAAGACAAAAGAAGGCTAAAAGAATACAACTCCACAAAACCAGCAATGCAAGAGATGCTAAAGGGTCTGCTTTAAAAGATAAAGAAACAGAGAGAGACAGAGAAGAATACGAGTACAAAGGAGAAAAATGACAATGAATAAGTACTTATCAGTAATAACCTTAAATGTAACTGGATTAAATGCTCCAATTAAAAGACATAGGGTAGCTGAATTGATTAGAAAGAATGACCCACATATATGCTGTCTACAAGAGACCCACCTTAGAACAAAAGATCTACACAGACTGAAAGTCGTCGGCAGCTGTCCGTCTCGAGAGACGATGGTGTAGCTTCTTAAGAGTCTATCTGCACCGCCGAGAATGGCTGTGCAGTCCAACTCGGGAGTGACACGGTATCTGTCTCCTCCCGTGTTGAATCGACATCTTACGATGACGCTGGAGTGTCCTCTCCAGTGAAGCTGAAGCTACAGAGCCTGGGCAGGGTGATATGGAGGGCCAGCTGTTGCCCATGCAGCAGACCCCCCCTCTCTTCGCAGCTGAAGGATCCAAGGGAAAGACGGAGTCAATACAGCTTGGCTTCAGGTGCGCCGCAGGAGTTGCCGGTGTTGACTACAACATCAAACCGCCTTAGGGACTCCGGCTCCGGATTTTCTGTCAGGGTTTACTCCCTTAGCCTTTCCCCTGAAGAGGTATGCCGCAAGGCAGCGGAGGTTTTTTGGAGTCAGAGTTTTCCTTCTCTGATGTGCCCTGACTGGAAGATCGAACCAGCGACACTTAGCTCGCAGGCCGACGCTCAATCCACTGAGCCAAACCAGCCAGGGCTAAGACTGAAAGTAAAGGGATGGAAAAAAGTATTTCAAGCAAATGGACATAAAAAAAAGCTGAGGTGGCAATACTTATATCAGACAAAACAGATTTCACAGCAAAGTCCATAAAAAGAGACAAAGAAGGGCATTTCATAATACTTAAGGGAAAAATCCATCAAGAAGATATAACCCTTATAAATACATATGCACCCAACTTAGGAGCACCCAAATATATAAGGAAAATTTTGAAAGACTCCAAGAAAGATATAGACAGCAACACACTCATAGTAGGGGACTTTAACACAACATTGTCAACAATGGACAGATCTTCGAAACAAAGAAACACCAAAGATATTGAGGCACTGACCAACACTTGAGATCAAATGGACTTGTTGATATATATAGAAGTTTTCACCCCAAAGAAGCAAAATATACATTCTTCTCAAGTGCACATGGAACATTTTCAAAGATAGACCATATGGTAGGGACACAAAACAAGCCTCAACAAATTCAAAAAAATTGAAATTATATCAAGCATCTTCTCAGATCACAATGGCTTAAAATTGGAAATCAACCTCAAGGAAAAAACTCAAAAACACTCAAACTCATGGAGAATGAATAACATGCTATTAAATAATGTATAGGTTAACAATGATTTCAAGGAAGAAATCAAAAAGTTTCTGGAAACTAATGACAATGAACACACAACAACCCAAAACCTATGGGATACAGCAAAAGCAGTCCTGAGAGAAAAGTTCATAGCAATACAGGCCTACCTAAAAAAGCTAGAAAAATCTCTAATAAAAAATTTAACCCTACGGCTACAAGAACTAAAGGAAGAACAACAAGCAAAGCCCAGATCAAGTAGAAGGAAGAAAATCATCAAGATAAGAGCACAATTAAATGACATAGAGACTAAACTAACAATTCAAAAGATCAACAAAAGTAGGAGCTGGTTCTTTGAAAAGATAAACAAAATTGACAAGTCTTTAACCAGGCTCATCAAGAAAAAAAAGGAAAGGACCCAAATAAATAAAATCAGAAACGAAAGAGGAGAAATCACAACTGATACAACAGAAATATGAAGGATTGTAAGAAATTATTATGAACAACTGTATGGCAAGAAATTTGACAACCTAGAGGAAATGGACAAATTCCTGGAAACCTATAGTCTTCCCAACTGAATAAAGAAGAAGCAGAAAGTCTAAACAGACCAATAACAGCTAGTGAAATTTAAGCAGTAATCAAAAAACTCCCAGCACACAAAAGCCCTGGACCGAATGGCTTCGCAAGTGAATTTTACAAAACATTTAGGAAAGAACTAGCTCCTATCCTCCTCAGACTATTCCAAAAGATCCAAGAAGAGGGAAGACTCCCAAACTCGTTCTATGGAGCCAGTATAATCTTAATTTTAAAACCAGGTCAAGACACAACAAAGAAAGAAAACTACAGATCAATATCGCTGATGAACATAGATGCTAAAATCCTCAACAAAATATTGGCAAACCGGATCCAGCAACACATTAGAAAGATCATACACCACGATCAAGTGGGATTCATCCCAGTGATGCAAGGATGGTTTAATATTCGCAAATCAATAAACGTAATACACCACCTTAACAAAATGAAAGACAAAAACCACATGATCATATCAATAGATGCAGAAAAAGCATTTGATAAAGTACAACACCCACTTATGATGAAAACACTCAGCAAAATGGGAATAGAGGGAGCATACTTCAACATAATAAAGGCCATATACGAGAAACCTGAAGCCAACATCATACTCAATGGGAAAAAACTGAGAGCATTCCCCCTGAGACCATGAACAAGACAAGTATGTCCGCTCTCTCCACTCCTATTCAACATAGTCTTGGAAGTTCTAACCACAGCAATCAGACAAGAAAGAGAAATAAAAGGCATCCAAATTGGAAAAGAGGAAGTAAAACTGTCATTATTTGCAGATGACATGATAGTGTACATAGAAAACACTATAGACTCCACAAAAAAACTGCTCAACCTAACAAGTGAGTTCGGCAAAATAGGATACAAAGTCAATATTAAGAAACTGAAGGCATTTTTATACACCAACAATAAAAACTCAGAGATAGAAACTGAAAGAAAAATCCCATTTACCATAGCAACAAGAAAAATAAAATACCTAGGAATAAAGTTAACCAAGGAGGTGAAAGACCTGTACTCAGAAAACTACATAACACTGAAGAAAGAAATTAAAGAAGATACAAATAAATGAAAGCATATACCATGTTCATGGATGGGAAGAATCAACATCATTAAAATGTCCATACTACCCAAAGCAATTTATAGATTCAATGCAATCCCTATTAAAATACCAACGACATTTTTCACAGACCTAGAACAAATACTTCAAAAATTTGTATGGAACCAAAAAAGAGCCGAATAGCCACAGCAATTTTGAGGAAGAAGAACACAGTAGGAGGAATCACAATACCTGATATCAAACTATACTACAAGGCCACGGTAATCAAAACAGTCTGGTAATGGCATAAAAACAGACATATAGATCAATGGAACAGAATAGAGAGGCCAGAAATAAGCCCAGGTTCATATGGTCAACTAATATTTGACAAAGGGGGAAAGAACATCAAAGGGAGTGAAAAGAGCCTCTTCAACAAACGGTGTTGGGGAACTGGACAGGGACATGCAAAAAAATGAAACTAGACCACCAACTTACACCATACACTAGAATAAACTCAAAATGGATCAAAGACTTAAATGTAAGCTGTGATACCATAAAGGTCCTAGAGGAAAAAATAGGCAGACAAATTTCAGATATCCCACACAGCAACATTTTCACCGATATATCTCCTAAGGCAAGGGAAATAAAGTAAAGAATAAACAAATGGGACTACATCAAACTAAAAAGTTTCTGCTCAGCTAAAGAAAAGATCAGCAAGATGAAAAGGAAACCAACCATATGGGATAATATATTCGCCAATGACATCTCAGACAAGGGATTGATCTCGAAAGTATATAAAGAACTCATACGACTCAACACCAAGAAGACAGACAACCCAATTAAAAAATGGGCAAAGGACCTGAGCAAACACTTCTCCAAAGAGGACATACAGAGGGCCCATAGACATATGAAAGTATGCTCAACATCACTAGCCATCAGAGAAATGCAAATAAAAACCACAATGAGATACCACCTCACACCAGTCAGAATGGCCATCATCAACAAATCAACAAACAACTTGTGCTGGAGAGGATGCGGAGAAATGGGAACCCTGTTACATTGCTGGTGGGAATGCAGACTGGTGCAGCCACTATGGAAAAGAGTTTGGAATTTCCTCAAAAAACTAAAAATGGAACTGCCTTTTGAACCAGCAATTCCATTGCTAGGATTATATCCGAAAAATCCTGAAACACCAATTCAAAAGAACCTATGCACACTAATGTTCATAGCAGCACTCTTTACAATAGCCAAGTGCTGGAAACAACCTAAATGCCCATCTGTAGATGAGTGGATCCAAAAAATGTGGTACATTTACACAATGGAATACTATGTAGCAGAAAGAAAGGAGGAACTTCTACCATTTGCAACAACATGGATGGAACTAGAGAGAATTATGCTTAGCGAAATAAGCCAGGCAACAAAAGAAAAATACCTTATGCTGTCATCTATTACAGGAAACTAATGAACAACACAAACAAATTAGCAAAATTGAACCAGAGGTATGTAAACAAGAAATAGACTAACAGTAACAAGGGGGGAGGTGGGAGGGAGAGAAGGGGGTAAGAAGGGGAAGGGTCTAGTCAAAGAACATGTATAAATGACCCACGGACATGGGCAACTGAGTGGAAACTGAATGTGAGGGAAAGGAGGGGCAGGGTACAGGGAAGCAAGAGGGGGAAAAAAGTGAGACAACTGTAATGGAAAAACAAACAAAAACATTTTTTAGTGGGGGAAAAATGGAAATATGAAGGATGGAAATGCCAGTTTAGTGAATATTAGGACAAAGATTTTCCTTCACGTTGTATATTTTTCTCCCTATCTGATCCCTTCAGAGTTTGGCATTCTAAACAAGTAAGTAATGACATAAGTTTCTTTGCATAAAACTAATAAGACCAGTTGTTAATAGAGGTTCTTTTTACTTTATTTTTTTTATTTTTTTGACCAAGTCTTTGACTGGAATGTCAAGCCTAAAGAAGACATGCTTGGGCTCAGGTTGTTACCAAAAAGCCCTGAGGAACTGGGAATGACTTTCAAAGGTAATAAAAACCCGCGAGATAAAAGGCCTGCTACCATGGTTGGTTGTGCGGTCCACAGCAATATTTCTAGGGAAGGAACGAAGGTTGTTTTCCTGAAAGATGGCTAGAAGGGACCTTTAGGCACAATGAAAAACCAGAAAGACTTGGAAAGGACAGGTGTGTACAGGCAAGGATGAATGCCAGGTATGTGGCCCAGCTTCTGTGCCCTGAGGGAAGACTGAAGGTCACCCTAAATGTTCCTTGAGTAAGTTCCAGCAAAACAGAACTGAAGATCATAAGTGATCATTTGCTGCTCTTGTTGTGTTTATGCAAATGAACAGGATAAATTAAAAATGGACTTAATGCAGTCCCTTTAATGACAAGGAGGGTAATCTTAGGGAGAAAAATTATTATTCAAAGAAATTACAATGATCAATGGTAGACTATAAAGTAGTGTAGCTAACCGTCTTAAAAGTTTCTTGTCATTTAAAATATGTTTTCACTTGAAAGTTAAATTATGTCTGTGATATCATCAAAGGTATTTAAGTTGCAGGAAAGTAGAATGTCAAGTGCCTTGCAACTGGATGTCTTCCCAATAAGACAGTCTTACAGGCTTAGAGACTTGTTTGTGGGTTATGTTACATAAATTAACATGTGTTTTCTGTTTTCAAACGGCATAAGCCTATGACTGCATTACCTGAGTGATTGTCTATACGTATAAGCTTCACTTAATCCTGTCTGCAGCGCTGCCTCCCGAGACTCAACAGTTTGGCTGAACTAAATGGTTGGGTTGGTGAAGAATGGGGTAGTCTGTGGGCTTCACTTTAAAACTGGTTTCTCTTTTCTATCCTAATGGCTTGGACAGAAAGGACCCAGAGGTCTGAGAGGGGGGAAACCTAAACTATTTCCCTCAGCCCAAACTAAGTATAATGGGCAAAAGGGTTTTGGACAGGTGAGATGTGCCTAGCACACCTTCCTCCAAAGAAGCCCTTTTTTTCTTTTTCTTTCTTTCTTTTTTTCCCCCCCTAATGTGGAACATTGAAAAGTTAATCCTTGCCTTTTGTCATCTAGTAGTTATGGATTGAATGATGTCTTTTAACCCTTTTTGCCAAATCTGTCGCTTCCAGAATACAACAAGGATGCCAGCCTGTTAAACCAAGCACGCCGTTGTCCGGAGACAGCCAACTGACCTGGAGTCGGCACGACCCTTCCCCATGTGGAAAGGCCACCCTCCCCTCCACACCCCCACTCTTATTAGGGATTTCTGGACCCAAGGGTAGGTAGGACAATGACCATGTCCGGCTTGAAGCAGCTAGAGGAGCTTGAGACCTTCACCCATTGTCCTTTATAAGATTACAAAGGGTCTTAATATCTGAGAGGGAGGGATTGTTATTTTTTATTGTTAAAATAATTAATTAATCACATATTTACTAAAAAAGAGAGAGAAGAAGAAGAAGAATATATGAAAGGGTGAAGCGGGAAAGCTTGTATGTACGAACCATGGGTATGGACTTTGGTGGGGGATTGCTGGGGGCGGGAGATGCTTGGTGGAGGGGAGTAAAGGGGAGAAAATTGGAACTATTGTAACAATATAATCAATAAAATACATTAAAAAATAATAAAATAAAATAGTTATTCAGTTGTACAGAACCATACTTTCAGAATATCACTTCTCATTGGTGATAGTATGAGAATTTGGAGAAAATCAAATGAACAAGTATTACTGAGTGCTTAAAGTTCTCTGCCTTCAAATAAAATATTTGAATTTTCAAAGTTCTGTGAAAGAATGAGACAAGGTACTATGTTAGGGGAAAGCTTCTAGGCTATTTAATCTCCAGCCATATATACTGCAAAGTCTATGTCAAAAAGTGGCACTAGCAAGACAAGGATCTGGATTTGACCCAAACTCTGTGAGTGCTATAATATGATGACTTTTTAGAGGGTAACTTAGTAATAATAGTTAAACATCTTGACCTGCAAACTCAGAGACAACAAGGAATCTTTAACTCATGTGCTAACTCTAAATATTTGATACTTACTGCTGAAAGTATTACAGTGAGAGGGATTCTAAAGCTGGGTCTAAGATAATCAGAAAGAAAGAATTGAAGAAAATCAACAGCTTATTTCCTAACAGGAGCCCTGGCTGGTTTGGCTCAGTGGATTGAGCGTCGGCCTGCGAGCTAAGTGTCGCTGGTTCGATCTTCCAGTCAGGGCACATCAGAGAAGGAAAACTCTGACTCCAAAAAACCTCCGCTGCCTTGCGGCATACCTCTTCAGGGGAAAGGCTAGGGGAGTAAACCCCGACAGAAAATCCGGAGCCGGAGTCCCTAAGGCGGTTTGACGTTGTAGTCAACACCGGCAACTCCTGTGGCGCACCTGAAGCCAAGCTGTATTGACTCCGTCTTTCCCTTGGACCCTTCAGCTGCGAAGAGAGGGGGGGTCTGCTGCATGGGCAACAGCAGACCCTCCATATCACCCTTCCCAGGCTCTGTAGCTTCAGCTTCACTGGAGAGGACACTCCAGCGTCATCGCAAGATGTCGATTCAACACGGGAGGAGACAGATACCGTGTCACTCCCGAGTCGGACTGCACAGCCATTCTCGGCGGTGCAGATAGACTCTTAAGAAGCTACACCATCGTCTCTCGAGACGGACGGCTGCCTCCAATTTCCTAACATGTAACATGCTGGTGAGTCATAAAATTGATAAACATTAAAACATCAAAAAGCATCTTCTCTAAGTTTTACCAGCCAGGCTAACCTTAGTTTAAAAAATAAGAGATAAATATCATGAGAAAGGATTTGACCTGAACTTTCTATAATACTTTCTCTTGAAATGTCCTCTCCCTCCCTGTCTGTAGCACCCATGCCTGCTAACTGATATCTCTAACTTCTAGTAACCCAAGTAGACTGTTTTGACTAAGGTTTATGCTCCCAGGGTTCCCCTCCAGTCTCCATTCGTGTGGGTATATATTGTATGATTTATAACCCCTCTGAAAGTGTTCTTTAAGATGACAGCTAGGTAAACTGATAACATTCAGCCTTACATGAATGTAAACGATACTTAAATCAAGTGGATCCCCAGAATCCTACCTTTTAAATAATGTCTCTACTGTCCTGGCTGGCTGTTGTAATTGGTTGGAGTGTCATCCTGTACACCAAAAATGTTGTGGGTTTGATTCTTGGTCAGGGCACATACCTAGGTTGTGGGTTCAATCCGCAGTTGTGGCATGTAGGGGACACAGCTGATTGACATTGATCTCTCTCTCTCTCTCTCTCTCTCTCTCACACACACACACACACACACACACACATAAAAAAATAGCCACTGGTGAGGTTTTTAAAAATAATTATAATGTCTCCACATTCTCAAAAACAATGCTTCCCCCCATCTTCTCTTCTCAATCTTACTATATAACCCAAAGGAATAAATCTAATAGTGGAACTTTAGGGGTACTACAGGGCATAAAGAGTCTTAGAGTATTTTTCTCTTCCCCCCCTACATTTTTCAACTATATTTCTCCTCCTCCTATAAAATTTCCAAATAAAACCCACACACATTAAATGAAGTACAATAGATGTACCCTAGCATCATTTCCTTGCCCACTTCTAAACACAGGATGCTCTTATAACTAATATGGGAAAATTATAAAGATTCTGTCAATTGAGGAAGTCAAACAAAGCAGAGTTCCATCTGGGTAGGTACTATATGTTACCTTAGCTTAAAGGCCAAGTTACTATTTTAATGTAGGCACAGGAAGTACAATATTAACTCAAAAATACAGTGTGGTAATTGCTAGGAGGATGGAGGGATAAGGGAACTAAATGGCCATGGGAAAAAATATGGTGAAGATTAAATCAAAAAAGAAAAACAAACAAACAAAAAAAGACACAAGCCTTAACAGAAAAAAAAATCCTTGCACTGTGAACCCATGTATAAAACATGAATCCAAGATGAGATACCTTTTTTTTCTTTAATATAAAGAGAAATGACACCAACATACCTGTTGTTTTATTCTTCTCAAGAAATACGTCTTAACATGTCTACTGAGTTACCTTCATGGTCACTAGAGTTGTTTCCAAGGACACACACTACTCTGACTACCATGGGGACAGATACGATACAACTTTAAGTCAGTTTCTTGACATCACTTTTCTGAACACTAATTCACTGAAAAATAATTTTCTATGTTTACCTGCTTTGCTGATTTGCCAAAAACATGTTTAAGGATAATATTTTTAGTCTGGTCAAGGTGGAGGCATAGGTAGGCACACTTCACCTCCTAACACAACCATAGCAAGAATTACAACCAGATATCAAAAACAAATAACAACCAGAACTGTCAGAAAATCAGGCTATATAGAAGTCCAACAACCAAGGATTTAAAGAAGCAACCTTCATCACACTATGCAGTGTGGCACAGAGAAGCAGTGGCTGTGGCAGTATAACAGATGGTCCCCTATTCATGTGTGATGGATAAAAGTCAAGAGGGATACCCTGGGCATGAATGATCCAGAAAAAGCCCAGGCTTCCAGTGTCAGGAAGATAATCCTCATTGCCTCTGGCTGTAAAAATCAGTGGGGATCGGGGAAGTAAAAGAAACTGCTGAATTTTTGCTACTTAAAGGGCCCACATGATCATAGAAAATATGCAAACACTAGGGCAGCAGCTGGAAGGGCACCAATAGCATACTGGAATTTGGTGAAGTGACTAAAAATGGGGTGAGTGATGGGCAAATCATCAAATGCCATGCATTGGCATTGTCCCCTCTATGAGCTCCCCACCACATACAGAGTCACAAAACAGTGAAGTGGGATGACTTACCCTGGCAATTACCTAAGGCTCTACCCCACACAATTTACAAGTGCCTTTGCTACATAGGCCACACTACTAAGACAGTGAGTAAAAGTCACTCTACCTAATATACAGAAACAAACACAGGGAGCCTGCCAAATTGAGGAGGCAAAGAAATATAGGCCAAATGAAAGAACAGAACAAAACCCCAGAAAGAGAACTAAATGAAACCATGATAGCCAATGTATCAGATGCAGAGTTCAAAACTCTGTTTATCAGGATGTTCAGAGAGCTCCTTGAGTATGGCAAAAAATAAAGTAAGAAATGAAGGTTACACAAAGTGAAGTAAAAAAATATATACAGAGAACCAACAATGAAAAGAAGGAAGCCAGAATTCAAATCAACCATTTGGAACAAAAGAGAGAAATTAGCATTCAACCAGAACAGAAAGAAGAAACAAGAATGGAAAAAAATGAGGAGAGGCTTGGGAACCTCTGGGACAGTTTTAAATGTACCAACACCTGAATCATAGTGGTGCCAGAAGGAAAAGAGGAAGAGGAAGAGGAAGAGCAAGAAACAGAAAACTTGTTTGAAAAAATAATGAAAGAAAACTTTCCTAAATTGGCCAAGGACATAGGCATACAAGTCCAGGAAGCACAGAGAGTCCCAAACAAGTTGGATGCAAAGAGGACCACACCAAGACTCAGCATAATTAAAATGCCAAAGGTTAAAGATAAAGAGAAAATCTTAAAATCAGCAAGAGAAGAGAGTTATCTACAAAGGAGTTCCCATAAGACTATCAGCTGATTTCTCAAAAGAAACTTTGCAGGCAAGAAGGGGCTGGCAAGAAGTATTCGAAGTGATGAAAAGCAAGGACCTAAAGCCAAGATTACTCTATCCAGCAAAGCTATCATTTAGAATGGAAGGGTTGATAAAGCGCTTCCCAGAAAAAGAAAAGCTAAAAAAAATCATCATCATCAAGCCATTATTACATATTAAATGTTAAAGGGGCTTACTTAAGAAAATAAAAAGGTCAAAACTATGAACATTAAAATTGCAACAAAGTCAAAATTATCAACAACTGAATCTAAAAAACAACTGAATCTGAAAAATAAAAACAAAAACAAACTAAGCAGCCTAAGTGCCCATCTGTAGATGAGTGGATCAAAAAACCATGGTACATTTACGCAATGGAATACTATGCAGCAGAGAAAAAGAAAAAACTCCTGCCATTTGCGACAACATGGATGGAACCAGAGAGAATTATGCTGACTGAAATAAGCCAGACAAAGAAAGAAAAATACCATATCATATAACCTAATACAGGAGACTAAAGAACAACATAAACAAACAAACTAAATAGGACAAGGAGCAGAATAACAGTCAATAGGGTGTAATGGGGAGGGAGAGAAGAGGGATAAATAAGGGAAGGGTTTAGTCAAGGAATGTGTATAAATGACTCATGGACAATGGAGAGGGATATGATTGTGGGAGAAGGGGTGGGCTGGGTGGTGGCGGCAATGGGAGAAAAATGGGACAACTGTAATTAAAAAATCAAAAAAGAAAAAAGATAAAAAGAAAAAACTAAGCAAACAACCAGAACAGGAACAAAATCATAGGTACGGGGTTCATTTAGAGGGTTATTAGCTGGGAGGGAAAAAGAGGAGAATGGGGGAAATGGGGCAGAGATTAAGAAGCATAATTGGTAGAAACAAAATAGACAGGGGGATGTTAGGAATGGTATAGGAAAGGGTGAAGCCAAAGAATTTACATGCACAACCCATGGACATGAACTAAGTGGGGGAGGATTGCTGAAGGGAATAGGCATACTGGGTGGAAGGGGTCAGAGGGGACAAATTGGGGCAACTGTAACGGCATAATCAATAAAATATACTTAAAAATAAAATAAAATAATAAAGAAGAATTATATTTTTAAATACATTCCAAAAGTTTTAGTATAAATTTATTAGGAATATATTTTTTCTTGAAAATGCATTTAATATGTTCAGGAAGAAAATTCCTTAAAACAACTTTTTTGGAATTGAGTAAATATGGTGAATTTGGTAAATTTCTCATTTGGCATTTGATCTTTTGGCTAATGACATTTTGTGAAATTGGCTTTTGTCAGCGTTTGTCAAGTTGGTTTTGGGTGAATCAACTTGCTTGCATATAGCAGAGACCATTATGTAAAATATGGTAAAACAATAAATTATTTAATATAAGGCAGTTGTTTCAACCAAGGAAGGTTATGTTCCCCAGTGGACATTTGGCAATATCTGGAGATGTTTGTTATCCTAACTTTGAGGGTGGAGAATATGCTATTGGTATCAAGCAGATAAAGACCAAATAAACTGCTAAACATCCTACAATGTACAGGACACTCCTGCCTCTCCCTCAGTAAAAGAATTATCTAGCACAAAATGTCAATAGTGCCAAGGCTGAGAAACCATGAAACACCAAGGCATCTCCCTATAAATCTCTTCTACATCACCTTGGAGTTGATATCCCCGTCATACAACCTTAAAACTGAGAATGATTTCTATTTAAGTTGACTGTTTTGTTTTGTTTTTTGAGCCTAGTAAATACTTAGAATGAGTCAATGGATAGGAAATAGGCTGAGTTGGGCTCTTGGAATAGACCATCTCATACAGCCTTCTGATACCTGGCCAAAGGGAAGCATGTCTATATACAGAGTCAAGGCCAAAAAATCAGGGATTCTCTGAGTTACACTCTTAGTCTCTTCTAACTGTATATGACTCTCTGGATAAAAATATATGTTTTTATAGGATTTTAGAGAAAAATAAGTGTCTCTTCCCACGTCCTCCCCCATATGTCATTCATAATATGGTATAACTCTCCAAAATAAAAGGGGACCTAGGAAGTCAGTGGAGGTCATTCATTTTCTCCCTTCTCCTCTCCCCTCTTCTCCTTTCCCTCCCTTCCCTCCCTTTCCTCTACAGACTACAGACTTCCTTTCATAGAAAGAAAAAGTATCAAGCTCTAAAGAAGCTTACAAATTGTTCTAACAAAAATACAGAACCAAAGAAATAAGAAGGAAAAAACAAAGTGCACATGTAATTAATGTGAGTAGTTTTGAAATGTTCAAACAAAGCCTGAAGTCCAGGAAAGAGAGTACTCACTTAGAAAAAATGTCTCTATTTCCAAAGACAAGAATGGTCCTAACGCCTGATCCCAATGTACAGCTTTCACCAGGGTCTGTCCAGTAGACTCTGGGTGCTGCAGGTAAAAGAAGCCATATAGCCCATGTCCTCCAGAGACCAGCTTGACATATCCTCCCTGTTCCCTCCTAGGACCACCACTTGAGAGTGGCCAGAGAAATGAAATTTAGCCAGTATCTTGGGAACAATTTTCTTCACTGCTCTGGAGTCAAAACAAAAGGAATAGAAACACAAAGATGAATTCTGTGAGGTTAGTGGAGGGAACAAATGGCTTGATTGATTAGGAGAAAGTCCAGTAACTCCCTTTACAGGGTCCAGCCACTTCCAAACAGCTAGGGTTTCCTAAACTTGGATTTTAAGATTAGAAGAGAAATGGCCCAAGTGTAGGATAAATCAATTGAGCAAGGGAGGAGACAATGATGTTATCCTGACCTGTTCCTAGCCAGTTTGAATGAACGGAAAATGGAGCAAAATGTCAGAGTTGGAAAAGACTTCAAAAGTTTTCTAAATTTAAACTCATTTTGGAGATGAGAAAATAGATATGTAGAGGCTAGGACACTCATGTATCTTCACACACTAGTAAAAATCAAAACCAAGGCTCCCCACTTCCAATCTAGTGTCCTTTTCACCCCATCACTATTTTTGGATAAATAGCCTGTACCCCATGCACATCTGACTAAATCAACTCTATCTCCACCATGATTGTTTTGTAGATAATATTTGAGACCTAATACATGACAATGTAAAGACAAAACGTAAGGTAAGAGATATTAGCAAATTCCATATGCAATTCACACAACAATACTCTATAAAAACAAATCTAAGTTAATGGGCTCATGAAAAACTGCTAGGAGTTTAATATACAAATATTTCTGACTCTTTTTATGAGCTGGTCTTCAAATTAATGTCCTAGTAGCCTTTAGTACATCATGTTGGTGCCTTAAACAAGTTAAAATAAAATTTTTTAATGAAAAGTTGTGATGTGAACTCTACAAGACAAATATGTCCATATGGAATCTATTGTTTAGTTGGGAAGCTAAACATCTAGAATATTGTGAGGCCATACCTGTGACCAGGTTAAGAGTAGGCAATCAGAATTGAGCCAAAGCCTTCAATGTACAGTCATATAATCTTTCTTTAACAACACTTGTGACATTATCCCTAGAGTAACGCCACATATTCTCTTGTACATGATAGAGTCAACTGTTCCCTTTTTTCAATTTCATTCAGCTCTGTAAATAATATTATAATTAAAATATTGGCTTCCAAAATTTTCAGCTGCCTTATTATTATTTTCTATTATCATTTCCATCCTCTTCAAGGCATCCAAAAATGACCTACAAGTAGGTTAACTTGTAACTGTGTTCACCAGATTTATTTACCCTCAAAATTCCTACCAAACTCTTACGAAATGAATGAAAAAGGAGTTACAAATATTCTTTTAAAATGTTTTAAATATCTACTGACTTATTCTGAGCTCTGAAAAAATAACCAACTTACTCCAATGTGTTAATTAACATATGACAATTTTTTAATGCATCTAGGTCTTTCTAGTGCTTTGGAAGATATATAAATAAAAACTTGCATCTTTTTGTGACCCCTAGAAAACACAGAATACCTATCATTCCAGAGGAGGCCAAATTACTTCATAAACCTATATAAAAGGTGCTAATGACATTCTTCTGAGTAGCAAAATCAAGTGTCAGATACAGTCCCAGGCAATGGATGGTAGTTTCCAAGAAAGGACCAAAAAGAGTGGAATCAATTTTTCTCATCAACACTGGCCAGGTCTACTACCTGTGCCCTCTCTACAAGAGCACATGAGCTCAACTGGCTAAACTATAACATTTTACTGGCATTATTACAATCTCCTATACATACTTTCCTAGATTTAGAAGGGCATTTAGAATTAAAATTTTCACACAGATACTTTTAACAATTGTTACTCTGATGTCTAGGGGCATTAGAAAGATCAGACCAAGTAAGAAAATGACATGGGCACTGCTGTTCATGATCTTCCAAGTAATTCCAGGCAGTTTACATGCCCCTCAGGTGTCTGTTTCTCTTAACCAATGGCTGAGCAGTGCACAATTATGGAAGACCCAGCTCCCTTGTTCTGCATGAGGGCATGAGATATGGCTTATGCTCTAGATTTTCTCTGTGGGATCAGCTTATAGGACTTGCCTGAGATTTCACCCTTACTGGGATTTTTCCCCTTTCTGATCTTGATTCTCCCACTCCCTTCCCAGTTTCCCTGGTCCCACTCCCTTCCCAGTTTCCCTGGGAGGACTTCCTAAATAAGCCACTTGTATACAAATTTTCAATTCAGGGTCTGCTTCTGGGGAACCAAACTGAGAGAGTTGCTCACATTTTAAAATTTTGTATATTTCACATACTCCAGATTTCTAGTTTTTCTTGAAATATGGAAAGCTTTGGCAACATGGAGCCAGCATTCACATGTGTTAACCATCAGTGTGAATGCATCAGTTCACTACTGCCTTCACCCGCCAATCTTACTCATTTCAGTCACCTGCCTGCCCTGTTGGCATTTGAGTTTGCTACTCCTGGACTAGACTGTAAACTCTATATAATAGGCAGAAAGATTAATGGTGTTTGAGATGTCCACACCCTAATCCCCAGAACCTGTGAATATTTTACTTTACCAGGTAAAAGAGGCTTTGCAAATGTGATTAAGGGTACAAGGCTAGAGATGGCAAGAGTACCCTGGAGTTTTTAGGTGGCTCCAACCTAATCATATGAGTTCTTAAAAGTGGAGAACTTGTCCATCTGTGGTCATAGAAAGGGTCAGGACAGCCCTGGCTGGTGTGACTTAATTGGTTGGAGCGTGATCCAGCACACCAAAATCTTGGGGGTTTGATTCCTAGTCAGGACACATACCTAGGATGAATGTTCAATTCCCTGTCAAGGAATATATGTGAGGCAACCAGTTAATGTTTCTCCCTCATGTCAATGTCTCTGTCTCTGTTTTTGTCTCTCTCTTCCTTTCTTTCTTTTTCTAAAATCAATAAAATGTTTAAAAAAATAAAAAAGCAAGGGTCAGGGCATTGCTGGCTTTGAAGATAGAGGAAGAGGGCTGAAAGCCCATCCTTTGAATGCTGCAAGGAAGAGGATTCTGCCCTAGAGATTCCAGGAAGCAATACAGCCATATCCCATCTTGATTTTAGCTCAGTGGGACCCAATTTGGACTTCTGAAATGTAAAGTAATCCATATGAGTTGTTTTAAGCCACGACGGTTGTGGTAATTTGTTACAGCAGCTATAGAAAACTAACATGCTCAATGAAGACAGTGACTATAGCTGTCTTTTTATCATTGTATCATCATTTATTAGAGTGCCTGACACATAAAAAGCGTTAAGTAAATGTTTGTTGAATTATTGCATGGCTATTTCTCTCCTAAGCTTTAATGAGTAAACCTTTAGTAAATAACAGAGGTCCCATTTGCTTTTTGGATTTGCTATAAATATGGGAAATTCTATTCCAACTCAGCCGGTATCTTTTAAATCCTGAGAAGAAATTGTAATCTTTTCCATGGACCTTCTCTAAACAATACAGGCTCTTGATTATTTTACTTTTTGTATTTTTCCAAATTGTGTGTGAGACAAAATAGTAAGAATAAGCTACAGTATTTTGAAGACTAAAAAATGTAGAAACCTCTTCCTCATTGAATGGGTAATAAAACTCTTTCAGAATGAATTCTTCAGGCCCAAGGGTATGGAGGAGCATGGGGGCTATGTGATGACTTGACATGGCTTATCTGGAGGTAGAGACAGGTATGTGAGGCAAATATAAAGCCTGAAAACATTTTTTGTATCCAACAACAACTCTTTACTATTTTTGTAGAAAGGGAGTAATATGGAAGTAGGTATCTTACAATGTAGTAAGTAGGGAAGAGAAGATTATTCTAACTTGTAGCATAGAAATTGTCTTCTCTTATTATATTTCACATTTGATTATAACTTTCCTGAGTGAGAATTTTATATACTAAAAAATTTAACATGATGCCTTGTACATAACATGTAAATTGCTGGATTTCATTTTTTGCACATTGACTTATCAAAATAATGTCCTAGGGACAGCATTATTTTATAAGGACTGAAAAGACAATGTCTGACCAAAACAAACAAACAAACAAACAAACAAAGCATGCTAACCTGAACAAAAGATTTTGAGTCAATAATTTGAAGTAAAACTAGGTTTTGTTTTGGACAATGTCATTATAGGAAACACACAAGTACAGGAACATTAAGGAGAAAATACCTGGAGACGCATCAGGGAATGACGTGGCTTCAGATATCCATCGTCGTCGTCGTCGGCAGCCGTCCGTCTCGAGAGACGATGGCGTAGCTTCTTGAGAGTCTATCTGCACCGCCGAGAATGGCTGTGCAGTCCGATTCGGGAGTGACAATCCCTGCCGCACTTGGTACAGGTGAAGGCAGATGGCTGTTGTTGCTGCTGTTGACGCTGCTTCTGCCTCGATCTTTTCTGGACCGCCTCCTCGTTGCGCGCAGCCTCCGCGCGTGACGTACCTTGCCTGACCGCGAGCCTCCAGGCTAGGCGGTCGTCTGCTTGAACTTCCCATGTGTTGAGATTGATGGAGCATTGTGTCATGTCCTTTTTGCAGATGTCTTTGAACCGCAGTTTTGGGCGCCCTGTCATCCTCTTGCCTTCTGCTAGCTCGCCGTAGAGGAGGACTTTGGGGATACGGCCTGCATCCATTCTTTTGACATGGCCGAGCCACCTGAGGCGTCTCTCGCTAAGAACTGCATGCAAACTGCTCATATTGGTTCGCTTCAGCACCTCGGTGTTGGGGACCTTATCCTGCCAGGCGACATGCAGGACGCGTCGCAGGCACCTCATGTGGAAGCTGTTGAGTTTCCTTTCGTGCCTTGCGTAGGTGGTCCACGTCTCGCTGCCATAGAGGAGAGTGCTGAGTACACAGGCTTGGTAGATGCGCAGTCTGGTTTTCTCAGTGAGGCTGGAATTATTCCACGCTCGCCGATTCAGTCTGGCCATAACTGTGGCTGCCCTGGCGATTCTCCGGTTGACCTCCAAGTCGACTGACAGAGAGCTTGAGATGGTGGACCCGAGGTAAGTGAAGTCGTTGACAACCTCCAGGGTGTACCCGTCGATGGTGATGCATGGGGGAGTCCCCGTGCCTTGAGCCATAACATTCGTCTTCGTCAGGCTGATGGCTAGTCCGAACTCCTTGCATGCGTGGGAAAGGCAAGTGACTAGCTGCTGGAGTCCCTCTTCGGAGTGTGATGTCAAAGCTGCGTCGTCGGCGAAGAGCATCTCACGGATGAGCACCTCTTTGACTTTGGTCTTGGCTCGTAGACGGGCCAGGTTGTAGAGCTTGCCATCGGATCTGGTGTGAATGAAGACACCCTCGCTGCAGTCCTTAAAGGCGTATTGGAGGAGCATGGAGAAGAAGATTCCGAACAGCGTAGGCGCGAGGACGCAGCCCTGCTTTACTCCGCTGCTGACTGGGAAGGCCTCAGAGGTTGCGCCGTTGTAGGACACCGTGCTGTGCATGTTGTCGTGAAAGGACATGACCACAGCAAGCAGATGTGGCGGGAAACCAGTCCTGCTACAGCCGCTCCACCATCTACTCTGTCTCTGCTGGAAGGAGGGTTACATCCCCCAGGATATGAGAGACGCCAACATTATCACCATGTACAAGAACAAAGGAGACCGCAGCGACTGCAACAACTACCGGGGCATCTCTCTCCTCAGCGTCGTCGGCAAAGTATTCGCCCGGGTCGCTCTTGCCCGCCTGCAGACCCTTGCTTCCCGCGTCTACCCAGAGTCCCAGTGTGGCTTCAGAGCTGGCCGATCAACAGTGGACATGATCTTCTCCCTACGCCAGCTGCAGGAGAAGTGTCACGAGCAGCATAAACCACTCTACCTCGCCTTTATTGACCTCACGAAGGCGTTTGATCTGGTCAGTCGAAGCGGACTCTTCAGCTTGCTACAGATATCCATACACCAGTGCTAATAGAATAAGAATAAGCTCAAAATATTTTAAACAACAGAGTGAAAGCAATCCTGTTGAGATTATTCAAAACTGTTAGGATGAGATCTGTGCATAGACATTTTCTGATAGAATAAAAGGCAGAATGTGAAAAAAAATATTTGAGAGAAGAGAAATGGAGTAATAAAATCTCCTGATAAAAATTAAGGACTTTTACTAATACCCTGTATAAAACTTTCTCAAATACTATGAAGTAGTATTACTGTTAATGTCTTTTAATGATTAAGTTATTCATTCCAAGGGACCAAATAACTTCTGACTTCACTCAATTGCTATAATGCATCCAGAACTCTACTCAACATCCCTAGCTGCAGATTCTCAAGTCTTCTGTATACTTTCTATTTAATGTAAGAGGGTACCACACAGTGCTAACCAGACTGAGGATATGGGTAAATATTGTTATGAATCTGTTGAATGAGCAGCAGAAGGACTAATCTGGATAAAGTCAATGAAATAAATCGTCGGCAGCCGTCCGTCTCGAGAGACGATGGTGTAGCTTCTTAAGAGTCTATCTGCACCGCCGAGAATGGCTGTGCAGTCCAACTCGGGAGTGACACGGTATCTGTCTCCTCCCGTGTTGAATCAACATCTTGCGATGACGCTGGAGTGTCCTCTCCAGTGGAGCTGAAGCTACAGAGCCTGGGCAGGGTGATATGGAGGGTCTGCTGTTGCCCATGCAGCAGACCCCCCCTCTCTTCGCAGCTGAAGGGTCCAAGGGAAAGACGGAGTCAATACAGCTTGGCTTCAGGTGCGCCGCAGGAGTTGCCGGTGTTGACTACAACGTCAAACCGCCTTAGGGACTCCGGCTCCAGATTTTCTGTCGGGGTTTACTCCCTTAGCCTTTCCCCTGAAGAGGTATGCCGCAAGGCAGCGGAGGTTTTTTGGAGTCAGAGTTTTCCTTCTCTGATGTGCCCTGACTGGAAGATCGAACCAAGGACACTTAGCTCGCAGGCCGACGCTCAATCCACTGAGCCAAACCAGCCAGGGGCACAATGAAATAAATAATCTTTGGTTATGTAATGACCTCTCCTGTTTCCTGTTGCTTAGCCTTTTGTCATAAGGTTAATGATCCTGAAATTACAGAATTAATGTGTAGTAACTTGCAAGCTAAGGTGGAAATTTGCATGCAATAGGCAGTCTGGTTTTGAAACTTTGAGAAATACAGCCACCTGTTGGATTTTATCTGGTATTGCACTCTGGTCACTGTTTTTTAATGTTCTTTGCAAAAAAGCTGGGGGTTTTCTTTCAAAAACAAAATTTAAAGAATAAATAAAAGCATGATTGCCTCTACTAGAGAAAATAAAGATGGTAAGGCAGTAGAGTCCCTTGTCTGGTCTGTTGTAAAAATGGATCTATGTATTAATAATGTGCTTTCTCTAGATATAGTCTAAGTCAGCTGAAAAGAAACTCATTAAAAAACATAATGAATAAATGAATTTTTTATCCCTTTCCTCACAAAAAAGAAAAAGTAGGGATTGATTATTTTTTTCACTCCCCTCCAGCACTGGTCTTTAGAGCACGGGTTGACAAATTTGTTTCATAAAGTTTTTCAAATATCAAATAGTTAAGGCTTTGAAGGCTATGCAGTTTCTATTGCAACAACTCAACTCCTTTGTGGTAGCAAGAAAGAAATCATACATTACATGTAAACAATGAGCATGGCTGTGTTTTGTCAACAGTAAAACTTTGTTGACAAAAACAGTTGGTGGATCAGATTTGGCCCATGAGCTATAGTTTTCCAATAACTGCCCTAGAACCTGACAGGCAAGCTTCAATTCAAGGCCTCTGTACTGGCTGCTCCCTGTGCCAGGAGCACTCTCCCTCCCAATAGCCATGTGGCTTACTCACACATCTCCACAGGTCCTTGTTCAAATATCATCTTTTCTATGAGGTCTACTCTAAATAATCCTTTTAGAATTTCAGCTCTCAATTTCTCTCGCTTTATTATTTTCCATCATACTTAGCATATTCTAATATGTTAACTATGTTATGCTCATTGTCTATAATCTACCTTCTCCCACCAGAATGTAAGCTGCATTATAACAGATTTTTGTTTGATTCATTTATGAAATATCCCAAGGACTTAAAACAGTGCCTTACATATAATAGATGCTCAATAAATATTTGTTGAATGAAATAATAACTTGTTAGCATTTGCTAAAAAAAAAAACCCTAATTTTGTTTAAAAAACTGACTCCCAAAGGGAATATGCTGAACCAAGAAACAAAGCCAACATTGCACAGTTTCAAGTATTTTCTAAGCCTCCTTGCTTTTCACACACATGAAAGTAGGAGTTGTACTATTTTTAAAACCAGTGAGAATATCAGTGAATATATAGCCCAGGATAGTTCCCAAAACTATATATCACTTTACTTAAGCCTTACAATAACCTTTATTACATAAACAAAATCATACTCACTTTTTAAATAAGAAAACTGATTCTCAGAAAAATCAGTAACTTGCTCAGTCAGAGAGTTGTATAAGATTGGACTAGAATGCAGGTATATTGATTTCAAAACCAATTTTCTTTACCTGACAATGCAGCTGTCAGTCAACCAGCCTTACCTCATTCCCAGGCACTGGAGAACTCCTTTTTCCATAGATAAATTAGCCTCAGCAACAGCTCAATCCTTAAGTTGAATTTGACTTTAGGTTAGAGGGATTTAATGAGCTTTAACTCAACCTAATGGAGCTTGGCATCATTCACTTTGAAATAAAGATGGTGTTAGACTATTTCCCCCACTCTGATAACCTGACTTCTTTTTTGGTTCAACAGCCTGGTCACTAACTCTAATCTAGTTGTTTCTAAATACCTTGCAAACTCTTGTATACTCAAGTCCCTCATGCCAGCTGGAGACATTACCTGCTTTTAGCAGTCCCTTTCTCAAGGTCTAGACTCCCACTCACTGCCTGAGTCTCTGTTTCCTTATAACAGATTTTCTAGGTTCTGTTTCCCACTCCGGATTTTGAAATAACACTTACTTGATTCTCTAACATTGTTCATGAATGGAACAATAGGACAATGTCAATTGGAGAACATCTACCCCAGTCATAAGGACCAACTTTTCCCCTGTATCTCTTCCATATACAGTCTGTAGTCATAACATCAGATACCATGTTCTCCTTTTATGCAAGTTCATGTGTTCCCAAAATACCTGCACTAAAACAGGCTTCCATGTACAAGGCACAAAAGTCATTCTCTGCTTTCCGTTGGGGAGATTTAGTCAAGACTTCCAAGTAGGAATGAAGATAAATATGGTTCCTGCTACACTATCTCCTGACTTAGTACTAAAAAAGAAAAGTTTCAACATAGATTGATAGCAATGATGATAGAGCAAAATAGTAAAACTGAAATGTAACATAAGGAGGAAACAATGAAGCTCTATGAAAAATTAGAGGAAGTAGAAAAGGGTGACAGAAAAATTAAAAGGGTCTACAAAAACTACAGGCAATATGATTAGAGAAATAGTAGTACTACTGATCACAGAAAAAGAGTAGAGGAGGCAAAGAAGATAAATTCAATTACAAGTGTAGATCACCAGAGAGGCAATTAAATATAAATTAGTATCTTCTAAGGTAAAGCACTGAAGAATTTCCAAAATTGCTTTCACCCTTATTTAGTGTCTCACAAAACTACCTGACGTAAATTGATGTAATATATTCATCTCCTATTTGACAAATGAAACTGAAACCCAAAGAAGAAAATAACTTAGCTGATTCCACAGACCTGGAGCATGAACCCAGTTCTCAGGACTCTTTGTCTGGTATGCTGACTATAAATATTGATAACTTCATCTGAATATAATTCAGCTAAAGTCATTAAAGTCAATATAATCCAGAGAAAACTTGGCCAAGCAACTTCTTAGGAGTAAAATTAATGTTTTAAAATTAAAGCTACAGGTCATAAACTTAAAGTTTAAATACTTTGGTATTTTGTTTGATGAAAGACAGAATAAAGTAGTTGTGGAAAAAAATTATCAAGTAGAAGTATTCCAGATGTACTTTGGTCAATCTGTTTTTCTCTGAGCATTCACAGATTTTTATTAACTATATTCAACTCCATGACCAAGAAGCCAACCTCTGTACTTTCCCATCACAAATAACCAAACATTCACTTTTTTGCATGATTATTTTATTTCAAATGTCAGTGGCATGAATGATTGTCTTTAAAATGGCCCAGTTAGTTACATTTTTAGGCCAACATTTACTGGTACTTTCATTTAATTTCCAAGACAATGAAAGTATTTTGCCCTTTGGAGTGTTTCTAATAAGGATAACAATATTTTAGAAATAAATCAATACTTTGTACTTACATCAAAGTTTTCACCTGAGAAGTGCAGCATGTCTTGGCTTTAAATTCTTTATTGAACTGACCTCTGCTTATCTTGGCCAATGGGAAATGCTATTCTTACTTTTTCCAAAGTCCAAGACTTGTCTAATGAAACAATGAATTAATGACAGTTCTTGGAAGAGGCATCAGTACATTTGATTTCCAATGTTTAAATGGATTTT
The DNA here is from genome assembly GCF_987537825.1 of Furipterus horrens. Classification (NCBI taxonomy): domain Eukaryota; kingdom Metazoa; phylum Chordata; class Mammalia; order Chiroptera; family Furipteridae; genus Furipterus; species Furipterus horrens. Next base: position 84,967,348 of record NW_028327171.1, read on the forward strand.
TGATGCCAGGGCATAATCCCTGTCCAACATGAAGTTAGTCTACCCACCCCAGGGGCCAAAGACACTGGAGAACTGGCATTCTTATGGCATTTTATTAAGCAGTCTTTCTTTTTCATTGTGATCCCAAACTTTTATGGCTCAAAAAAAAAAAAAAAAATACGGTTTCAAGGTACATAAGATAATGAAGAAACTCCCATGAAAAAAAAAAAAAAACCCTGAGAAAAAATTCACAAAAATTCTTGTCTGACTAGTGTTTAGCAGGTGCTCACTGACTATAATTTTTTGTTTTCATAAAAGGGCTTACTGCTGGTTAGGAGAATGCTTCCATAGATAGAGAAGAGAGGAAGGGCTAGTCTGGGGAAAAGATGACGAATCTTGATTTGAACAAGGTCTCTCCTGATCAAATTCTTTTCATTCCATTTGGCCTCTTTAAAACTCTTTTTTGCCTGTCTATTATTCCCTTCCTGAAGAAAAAGAAAATCAATCCAAGGCCATTAGTTGGGGCTGGGCGACGAAGTACATTCAAGAGGGTGGGGAGCAGAGTGGCCCAGTCTGAGAGGTCAAAAATGATATCAGGCCATAGGAGCTATATGGAGCCCATGCAGGTGAGGAGAGCACCCATGTAAGGTTGGTGGGGGTGGGGGGGACTGACATAGGGGATCAGATTCTAAGAACAGACTAGAAGGGCTGCTTACTGTAGAATGTCAGAGCTTGAGAGGAGTAAAGAGGGTGTCTGTGTAAGGGGTAGCTCGGCATGAGGTGTCAGAGCTTAAGCAGGATGAAGAGGTTATCTTGGCAGGAGGGTAGCCCAGTTTAGGTTATCACCAAGTAGGGTGAAGAGGACACCTATGCAGGGGTACCCTGGCAAAGGGCATAAGGTTGTGACAAGGGTGTCTATGCAGGGGAGCAGCCCAGAGGTATTGCAGCTCAGCAGGACAAGGAGGACATGCACATCAGGGATGGGACATTAGTAGTGACAGTGGCAATGAGAGATTATATGCACAGAGGGAGGTTGACATATATATGTGTACACACACACACACACATTTATATATATTGGGAGGTTTCTCACTGTCAACAAGAGCCAGCATAAAGAAGAAAAAAGAGCAAACTTGAGTTAATTCTGTGTGGTTAATAAGAATTAAAATTTATGATAGACAATGGAGAGAGAGAGAGAGAATATGGCATTTAATGTGTTCAGTAATTTATGTCCCCAAATTTACTTAAACATTTCCTAATGCATAGGTTATGGAAAGAGCATAGTGTAATAGAAAGGATGTGGCTTTGAGATTCAGGTACAAGTAATATTTGGGTTCAAAATGATATCAACTTTTGGGACAGGAAGTAAACAAATTGCAAAGTATCTTTCCTTTTTATAAGATAATAGTTCTCAACCAAGGGTGATTTTGCCCCTCAAGGGACAATGGCAGAGTCTAGAGGCATTTTTGATTGTCACAATTGAAGAATGCTAATGGCATCTAGTGAGTAAAAGTGAGGGATGCTGTTAAACATCCAACAACACACAGGACAGCGACCCCCCCCCCCCCCCCAGCAACAACAAAAATGGTTGGAATGGACTGGATCATGTACCAAACCCCAGTATCTCAGAATGTGACTATTTGAAGATAGGGCCTTTAACAAGGCGATTAAGATCAAATCGGTCATTAGGATAGGCTCTAATTCAATCTGACCGGTGTCCTTATAAAAAGAGGATTTGGACACACAAAGGAAGACCAGGGACGTGCTTGCACGAAGGAAACACCCTGTGAAGACACAGCAAGAATGCAACCATCTACAAGCCAAGAAGAGAAGCCTCAGAAGAAACCACACCAGCCGATACCTGATCTGAGACTTCCAAACTCCAGAACTGAGAGAAAATAAACTCCTATTGTTTAAGCCACCCAGTCTGTGGTATTTTGTTATGGCAGCCCTAGCAAACTAATACAGTTATCCAGCCCAAAATGTCAATAATGCCAAGATTGAAAACTCTGGTTTATGATATACAAAAACAGTCCTGAGAAAAGCATTTATGGGAATGAAAGAGGACCTGGCTAATATCCACCATTAAATGGCAAACAGAAGAAGGAGGGGAAATAGAATTGCCTCCCCATAAAAATTTTTTAAAAATTACTCAGTGGAGAAAATAATTCTCTTTACTTTATATGCTGATGGGCCAGTGCAGTTAACATTCTCTCTTCTGGGCTATAAAGTTACTGAAAAGGCAATTTAAAATAATAAAATCAGTCTGATCTGGAGCTAATTATGTTTTCAATTCTCTGAGTTTTTTTTTAAATGAAACCAAATTTTGAACATCCAACAATGTGATTTCTATGTGCATTTGTTCAAAACATTTTCACCCAGGAGACTAAGAAACCCCAGTCATGGCTTCATTCCAAAGTTACTTTCTTGTGGCTTAAAGAGGAAGGCATCTTCCTTAATCCAATATCTTCACCAGAAGTCTCATGAAAGTTCAAATGTGCAATAAAAAATAATTGGTCTCTTTTTTGGCGTGAAAGTAAATTCAGAATGGATTGTAAAGATATACTTCACCCTGGCTGGTGTGGCTCAGTGGATTGAATGCCGGCCTGTGAACCAAAGGGTCATTGGTTCAATTCCCAGTCAGGGTACATATCTGGGTTGTGGGCCAGGTCCCCAGTTTGGGGCATGTTAGAGGCAACCACACATTGATGTTTCTCTCCCTCTCTTTTTCCCTCTTTTCCCTTCTCATTAAAAGTAAATAAATAAAATCTTAAACACAAAAAAAGATATACTTGTAAGCTAAACTATAAAACTTCTAGAAATATACATAGGAGAAAAATGTTTGTGACTTTTACTTAGGCAAAGTTCTTATTCAGTTGTGTTCTTATTCAGGATACAAAACCTCCAAATAGATAATAAAGAAATAATTAATTAAACTTCAAAATAATTTTTTTAATTTTGCTTATTAAAAAACACTATTATTAAAACTGAAAGGTAAGACCTCGAGACTGGAAGAAAACATTTTAAATACATATGTCTGAAAAAGGATTTGCACTCAGAATATAAAAGAACTCATAATTCAATAAGAAAAGTAAAACAACTTCCAAAAAATATCCAGAATATTTAAACAAGAAAAAGAAGGTAATGACAAAAAGCATATAAAAAATTCTCAACAGAATTAGTTATCAACAAAATAAAAATTAAAACTATAATGTGATACCAGTACATGCTAAAATAGCTAAAATTAAAAAGATTGACATTTCCAAGTATCAGCAAGTATGGCATATAAAGCAACTGAAACTCATACATTGTTGGTAGGAAAAGAGTTTGGAAAAGAGTTTAGCACTTTCTTATAAAGTTAAACATACACTTGCCATATGACCAGTACTTCCAATTTCATAAATTTACTCAAAGAGGAATGAAAACATATGTTCACAAAAATATTTATATATGTATTCCTAGAAATTTGATTTACAATAGCAAAATCTAAACACAACCCAAATGTTCATGATCAGATGGTGGCATAAACATATGGTTTATTCATACAATGAAATACTATCCAGCAATAAGAAGAAAGAAACCACTGGTACATGCAACATGAATGAATCTCATGGACATGCTGATTGAAGAAAGCCAAACACAAAAGAAGCATATATCATATGCTTCTGTTATAAAATTTTAGAACAGATTAAACCAACTGATGGTGCTAGAAATCAGTGTCTTCCCATAATGAGGTTAGGTGGAATGAATACAATAGCGCTCTGGTGAGTTTTTTGGAATGATAGACGTGTACTCTATCTTGATTGCGGACGTAGTTACAAGGTTTTGTACATTTGTCAAAACCAATATAACTGTATATTTAATATGAGTGAATTTTGTTGAATATAAATTATACTTCAATAACATTATTTAAATATAAGAAAAATGTGTACAGGTGCATATAAATATATGTATGTATATGTGACTACTAAAAAAACTGTGAACAATACAGAAAATCAATGAGCACACCTAGTACCAAGATCATGGTGTTCAAGTATTATTCTCTATTAAAAGGCACCTTGGCAAAGTGGCCAATTTTAGTTTGGGGCAGAGAAAACACAAAGAAGACATAGAATATTTTGTGGTAGAAACTCAGGAAGTATTCAAAGAATAATGGACCATGTCAGAAAGACAAAGAAGCTAGTAGGAATATATAAAATAGCATAGCCATTTGGATAAAAAATGAAGGGACTCCTACTAGCCAACTCTGAGAATTTGAGTATCAAAATACATAACGATAGTAACCAGTTACTACCCAAAACTAAATAGGAAAATTAAATATAAATAAATATATACATGCATGCATACATAGAAACTAAAGAGGAAAGAGCTGTTAACATAGATTAAAATCTTCCCACAAAATACATTCTAATTATAAAGGAGAGTTTAATGTTACTATGAAAAAGCATAGCAGATACAACTTAAATCACATTATTAATAATGTTAATAATTCAACAAGTTGAAATTGTGTGTCACTTAACAGGGCTTATGAGAAAACAACAACACTTCTGTGACATTCCTGCTAAAGATGTATTACCAGAGGTGCTACCATATGTATCATGTCAATTTGAATTTTTAGAAATGCAGCAAAATCTCAGATGTCTCCCTCTGCGTCACCAAATATCCCATATTCAGTGTATAGCTTTGGATAACTCTTTTCCTTGTACCACCTACCTCTTCCTCTCTTAAGCACCTCTGATCTATTATCTCATTCAATCTGTTTGCTCACCATTTTAATGATTTTAGATATGCCACACACTTTTATACTTCCTCAGTGTTTAGATTAAAACAGATAGCAACATGGATATCAGTAGAAGATTTTATCTGTAAACTTAACTTCATATCTTTTAAAAATATCCAGCCTCTGTCAAGTATAGAGCGTCCAATGAATAGTGGATTATAAGCATCTGATACCCAATAGCCTGTTACTCAGTTATGGGTTAACACTTCAGTCTCTGAATTCACCTAGCACATGGCCTCTGAATTATGATTTGTGCTAAGCCTCTGAAAGTAAGGAGATATGAGGCAGCACCTGGAGTCTGAGAACATAACCTGGGTCCCTGGTCATGCCTGCTACAGCACAGAAACTTTGCAGAAAACTCAGCACCTGGAGGTCAGCACAAAATGACAGTGGCAGCTGCAGCTGCAGCCACAGAAAGAAGAAATGTTTCTTTACTTGCTGCACTGGAAAACTGTCTAGGCACTGGTCACTTGTGACAAGAGGATAATTCAGTCCACAACCTCACTGTGTTCCTTGGGCAGCACTGCATACTTGCTGACTTCTGTAAGAGTTGCTAGTAGCTCAGCCTCTCACAGCCTTTTGTCCTTATTTGAGCAAACAACACTAAATCCCACTTTTAACACTCTCAGTAAGAGAAAATTAAATCTTCCATCTCTGGGATGCTCTGCAGACCTGCAAACTGTGATCTCAACCTAAGAAAAATAGTTCTTTCTGATGGAACGAAGGCTGTAACAGAAACAAATACACAACTTGATTTTAAGCTCCAAATGTCTTTAAATGTTGAAACATTCCACCTTTACTCAATTATTTTAGAAATGGAGTGATGGAAGCAAATACTTAAGACTAAGGTCAGTCTTATGGCACCGATCCCAGCTAACTCACTACTTAGGAGCCAGGTCTAATGTCTTATTGTAAATCTAAGAATGCTCTGTCACTGTTACACTGACCTTTAAATAAAATAAATGCCATTTAATTATTATTCATGCATTAGAATGTGTTTATAATAATTATAGTCTGATATAGGGCATATTTGAGAACTAGAAACTCCCCAAACAGAAGTCCTGATCCTTTTAAAATTATTAGGGAAAGAGCTCTGAACTTATGATTATGGTGCGTAATTCACTCATCCCCATCTGCTGAGACGGCGAGAATGTGCCTTCCATTAGCCCACATTCCTCTGCTGAGCAGCATACTAATTTATAACTGAGCGCAACATAGTTAATAGTCCCTAATACACAAAGAGCCTTGGAAATTATTAAAAAAAAGAAAATAACCCAGGGAAAAGGAAATATAACTGGCCAAAAATATAAACATATATTAGAAGCACTAAACCTAAGTAATATTTAAGGAAATGCAAATTAATACAATGATATAATTTTTCACCAACGAAAATGAGAACAGCAAAAGACTCATTCAATGATAACATTCATTGATAAAGATGTGAGGAAATAGGCAGTGGGAGTGAAGCTTATAAAATCTTCTTGGAGGGCCATTTGGAGGGACTTTTTAAATATAACATTCATATGTCCTTTGACCTAGCCCTTTCATTTTCCGAAGTTTATGCTATAGATAGACTCTTATATACATGAACTGATACATGATGTCCGTCTGGAAATAATCCAACCATTGTTAATATAATAAGGATGGTTTGTGCAACATTGATGCAACATTGCAGTCAAGGAGAGTGTACTGGAATGTGCATGTGTGAACACTGATGATTGCACTAGCCGGCGAGGACAGTAGATGCCATTGAGTGAGCATGTATATTGTGTGGTCATCACACGCAAAATGACTGAATAGATCAATAAATCTGCACCAAATTTTGTGTCAAGCTTGAAAATTCCTCTGCAAAAACTATTTGGATGATTCAGAAGACCACACTTAAGGGCAACTGGTGATTGTCAGCTTCACCATAATAACATGCCCACTAATGCATCACATCTCCTGCAAAGTTTTTTGGTGAAACATCAAATCACCCAGATGACTCAGCCCCACTACAGCCCAGGTCTGGCACCCTGAGAACTCTGGCTTTTCCCAAAACTAAAATCACCTTTGAAAAGGAAGAGATTTCAGACCATCTATGAGATTCAGGAAACTACGACAGGGCAGCTGATGGCGATTGGGAGAACTGTGTGAGGTTCCAAAGTGCCTACTTTAAAGGGGACTGAGGTGTCATTGTTTTATGTACAATGTTTCTTGTATCTTCTTCAATAAATGTCTCTGTTTCTCATAATACATAGCTGGATACCTTCTGGAGAGACCTCATGTATTTATATGTTTATGTAGATAAAATACAAATATACACATACCTAAATATAGGTTAAATATAATATATATTTAAATATATATTAAATGTTAAATATAATATATAGTCATATATTGGGTTGGCCAAAAAGTTCATTCTGTTTTTAAGGAAAAATAAAAGACACATTTTTCATTTTCACCAATAACTGTATTGAACAACATGTTCACCATTTTGTTCCACAACCTTCTGCCATGTTTCAGGCAACTTCATAATTCTATCTTCTCAAAACTTTTTATCTTTTTGAGCAAAGAACTATTCCAGGTGCTTTTTACAGTCTTCCAGTGAATTGAAAATTTTTCCATTAAGAGAATTTTGTAAAGACCAAAATAAATGGAAACAAGAAGGTGCAATGTCTGGTAAACATGGCAGATAAATCAGAACTTCCCAACCAAGCTGTAAAGTTTTGCCTGGTCATCAAAGAAACATGCAGTCTTACATTATCTTGACAGAAGGTTATACATTTTCTGTTGACTTATTCTAGAAGCTTTTCATCAAGTGCTGCTTTCAGTTGGTCTAACTGGGAGCCTTGCTTGTTGGAATTAATCTTTTGATTTTCCGGAAGAGGCACATAATAGAAAACCCCCTTCCAAATTCCAGTATACATATATACATCACCTTCTTTGGATGGAGACTGGCCTTTAGTGTGGTTGTAGGTGGTTCATTTTGTTTGCCCCGTGATCTTTTCCATTCTACATTATTGTATAGTATGCACATTTCCTTGCTTACCAAAATTTGTTTTAAAAATAAAACGTTTTCATTTCATTTAAGTAGGGAACCACATGTTGAAATACAGTCAAGAACTTATGTGGAACCAAAACATTTAAGCAATTAACATAACCAAGCTGATACAAATGACTTTCAATGCTTGATTTGGATGTTTTTGAGTATGTTGACTATCTCCCATGTGGTAGAACATTGATTGTTCGCAATTAATATCTTGATTTGATTGCTCTCAACTTCAGCTGGTCTACCTGAATGTGGAGCATCACCCAGAGAGAAATCTCCAGCACAAAACTTTACGAACAACTTTTGACATATTCAATGAGTCACAGCCTTCTCAAACAAAACACTACACAAATCTTTTTTTGAATCCCAGTTGTGTTTTTACCGTTCTTGAAATATTAAAGTATTATATGCCAAAAATGTTGCTTATTCTTCCACCTTCAATATTTAAATGGCTACACAAAAATTCACCAGCTTCGATAAGTATTTTTAAATGCATGCTAACATGACAGCTATCACAATACAGTCTAACAAAATTCTTTCAAATAAAGTTAAAGAAAACTAACCAAATGAACTTCTTGGCAGCCCAATATAATATATCACCATATATATGAAATAAATATATTGGCAGAATCATACATTAGAAAGCTATGCCACCACAAAAAGACCAGAGTAGATCTAAAACAAACAAACAAAGAGTGTTTTAGCTACATATATATATATATATATTTGAGTAAAAATTTAACATGTATGTCTGTACATATGCCTATATATGCTTGCTTAAGTGTAAGATATTTTTTGAAAGATCCAGAAAAACTCTTTAAAATGGTTGTCTCTGGCAAAGGAAAAAAAGGCTCTAAAATGGGAGGACACTTACTTTTGTCATTTCCTTTTTGAATTATAGAAATTTTTACCATGTATGTGTATTATTGATTAAATTACCCATGGCTCAAATAAAACAATAGGTCAAATTTTACATTAAAATAATCAAACGTTTTAAAATAACACTGTGTGTCATTCAGGAATTATTCATTTAAGTGAAAGGTCTCTCTTGCAGGTCATTTAAAAAAAATTTATTGTATTTTTTCCATTACCATTTAACCCCCTTATATCCCCTCCCGCCTGTAATCACCACACTGTTGTCCATGTCCAGGAGTCCTTTTTCCTTTTTGCTCCATTCTTTCACCCGCTAACATCCTTCACCCCTCTCAATAGCTGTCATTCTTGCAGGTCATTTTCTCTCTGTGTTTTGCAGAGGCAATGTCTTCTCGTTGAAAAACAGCTTAATAGAATGATTAATATTTTTTAAAAACCTGTTGATTCACAATTATTCTATTTTTTATGAATTTTTTTCTTTAAAAAAAGTAACAATAAGGAAAGTATACAGTATTCCCTCACTTATCGCAGGTATTATGTTCTAGGACATCCCCCCCCCCCCCCGCAATAGGTGAAAATCCACGAACTAGGAACCTTACATTTATTCTAGTATTTATATATATTTTAAGGCTTTATAAACCCTTCCACACACTTATTAATTGTTCTCAGTCCCTTATTAACCTTTCCCACTCCCTTATTAACCTTTTCCACACTTTTATAAACACTACTTATGTTCTTAAACATATTCTACACTCTTAAACCTACATAACTTTAACAACATACATATACAGTACTGCAAAATTCCATGATATAGCAAAAAATCCACGATACATAATTAAATATAATATATTTAAAAATCCTGTGATACAGTGAGGCCACAATAAGTGAACCGTGATATAGAGAGGGACTACTGTATTATATCAACATTGTTCATTGTAATATTAAAGAAAATTGCTTTCTTTAATAATATAGGTATTTAGACATATTCTTGTTAATGAATATTTGGGTTGTTTCTAGTTTGGAAATAACTTTATAAAATACTATGAATATTCTTGTACAAAATACTTTTGTGAACGTATACACTATTTTCTACACACCATGTTATGGACTGAATGTTTATGTCTCCCCCTTAGATTCATATATTAAAATCCTAACGTCCAAAGTGATGGCTTTAGGAGATAGGGTCTTTAAAAGGTGATTAGGTCATGAGGGTGGAGCCCTCATGAATAGTATTAGTACCTGAAAGAGAAAAAACACTCCTGTATTTCTTCTCTACTACTCACAACAAACTTCTGGGACCAGATGTGTGGAGTTTTTCCCAAGCCAAGAAATTCTTCAGTTATCTGGCAGACATCAACTGGTGTCCTACAATTTAACTAAATTTTAACACTAGCTACCTGGAGATAGTGTCAGATCAAACAGATTAAAGGTTCACTCCCACAAAATTGTCCCTACTTCAAATACCAACATATATGTTGTCACTATGCTTCTGACTGAAGTCAGAGGTTCCCACGACCCCCTCCTTGGCTTTGATTGATTTGCTAAATGGCATACAGAACTCAGAAAAACATTTAACATACTAGATTTCTGGTTTATTATAAAAATATATATAACTCAGAAGCAGCCTAATGAAAGAAGTACACAGGGCAAGATATGTAGGAAGAGGAGCAGAGCTTCCATGAACTCTCTGAGAACATCATCCTCCCAACACCTACTTGTGTTTATAACCAGCCTAGAACTTCTCTGAACCCTATACTTCAGGGATTTTTGTGGAGGTTTCATTATGTAGGCATAACTGATTAATCCAACCTCTAGCCCCTTTTCCCTCCCTTTAGGTTGGAGGGTGGAGCTGAAAGTTCTAACCCTCTAATCACATGATTTGCTCCCCTGGCAACCGGCTCCAAAACTTAGGGGCTTTTCAAAAGTCACTTCATTGATATTAACTGAGGTGTGGTTGAAGGGGAATTGTTTTGAATAATAAGACACTTTCTTTGCTCAATCACTTTGGGAATTTTTTTCTCATTGTTTATATCTTTAAAAATTTTATTATTTATCAAAGTATAGTTGATATATATTAGTTTGAGGTGTACTTATAGTGATTCGGCATTTATATATCTTATGATGTGATTGCCACAATAAGTTTAGTAACCATCTGTCACAATACAAGGTTATTAGGATATTATTGACTATTTTCTCTGTGCTGTACATTATACTGATGTGCCTTATTTATTTTATAAGTGGAAGTTTGTACCTCTTATTCACCTCCACTTTTTTCACCCCACCCCCTCTCCTCTGGCTTTTATCAAGTTGTTCTCTGTATATATGAGCCTATTTCTGTTTTGTTTTATTTATTCATTTGTTTTGTGTTTCTGAATTTGTGTTTCATGTAAATGAAATCATACAGTATTTGTCTTTTTCTGTCTGACTTACTTCCCTTGGGATAATAACCTTTAGGTCCATTCATTTTGTCACAAATGGCAAGATTTTTTGGCCATTTATATATAAAATGTATATACAAATTTCTTAATCCATTTTATCTATTAATAGACATTTAGGTTGCTTCCATATCTCAACCATTGTAAATAATGCTACAATGAACCAATGAACATAGGAGTGCATTTTTTTTTCAAAGTAGTGTTTTCATTTTCTTCAGATAAATACCCAGAAGTGGACATTGCTGAGTTGTATGATAATTTCATTTTTAATTTTCTGAGAACCCTGCATACTGTCTTTCATTGTAGCTGTACCACTTTACAATGCCACTGTACATGAGGATTTTCTTTTCTCCACATCTTCACCACACTGTTATTTGTTGTCTTTTTATAATAGTCATTTTGAGAGGTTTGAGGAGATATCTCATTGTCGTTTTGACTTGCATTTCTCTGACAATTAGTGATGTTGAGTGTCTTTCCATATGTCTGTTGGCCATTTTCAAGTCCAAGACAGCTCACTGACATAGCTGGCAGTTGACAGTGGCCACCTACCAAAGTACCTACATGTGTCCCCTCCAGCAACGTAGTCAGATTTCCTATCCTGTAACTGGTTTCCTTCTGAGCGAACACACCGGAAGTGCCAGGTAGAAGCCAAATGGCTTTCTCTGATCTAGCTTAAGTTTTTTGGCAGTTGTTAAACATCGACTAGAAGACCATTAACTTAGCTCTTCATGATTTGCTTTCTGTGCATGTATTGAAACATGCCCTGAAAAACCATGAAGTATTTCATAAAAATAAGAAAAATTTTGAAAGTAATCGTTATAGAAAATGTAGGTATTATCTCTGTTACAGGATATCTTACTGAAACCTCAATTTGCATTTTGCTCTTGTATTTTTCCTCAATCTTCCATCAGGGTGGCCAGCGTTCTGTTCTTTTGATTTAGGAACATTGTTGGACCAAAACAATATTCTTAACATTTTCTATTTTTTTTTACTGTTTTTTTAAAGTATATTTTATTGATTATATTGTTACAATAGTTCCAATTTTTTCCCCTTTGCTCCCCTCCACCCAGCACCCCCCTTCCCCAACAATCCCCTCCCCAAGTCCATGCCCATGGGTCGTACATACAAGCTCTCTTGCCTCACCCTTTCATATATTCTTCTTTTTTAAAAAATAATTAATTAATTAGTTAAATATTTTAACAATAAAAAATAACAATCCCTCCCTCTCAGACTTAAGACCCTTTATAATCTTATAAAGGACAATGGACGAAGGTCTCGAGCTCCTCTAACTGCTTCAAGCTGGACATGGTCATCGTCCTACTTACCCTTGGTTCAAGAAATCCCTAATAAGAGTGGGGGTGTGGAGGGGAAGGTGGCCTTCCCACAAGGGGAAGGATCGTGCAGACTCCAGGTTGGTTGGCTGTCTCTGGACAACGGCATGCTTGGTTTAACAGGCTGGCATCCTTGTTGTATTCTGGGGGCAACAGGGTTAAAGGACATCGTTCAATCCGTAACCACTAGATGACAAAAGACAAGTATTAATTTTTCAATGTCCCACATTAGGGAAAAGAAGAGCTTCTTTGGAGGAAGGTGTGCCAGGTACATCTCACCTGTCCAAAACCCTTTTGCCCATTATACTTAGTTTGGGCTGAGGGAAATATTTTAGGTTTCCCCACCTCTCAGGCCTCTGGGCTCTTTCTGTCCAAGCCATTAGGATAGAAAAGAGAAACCAGTTTTAAAATGAAGCCCACAGACCACCCCGTTCTTCACCAACCCAGCCACTTAGTTCAGCCAAACCATTGAGTCTCAGGAGGCAGCAATGCAGACAGGATTAAGTGAGGCTTATACGTACAATCACTCAGGTAATGAAATCGTAGGCTTATGCCCTTTGAAAACAGAAAACACATGTTAATTTATGTAACATAACCCCCATACAAGTCTCTAAATCTGTAGGACTGTCTTATCGGAAAGACATCCAGTTGCAAGGCATTTGACATTCTTCTTGCCTGTAAATTAAACATCTTTGATAATGCTACAGACATAGTTTAACTTTCAAATGAAAACAAATTTTAAATGAAAAGAAACTTTAAAGACAGTTAGCTGCACTACTTTATATTCTACCACTGGGCATTGTGATCTTCCTAGAATTGTGATTTTTTCTCCCTAAGATTACCCTCCTTGTCATTAAAGGGACTGCATTAAGTTCATTTTTAATTTATCCTGTTCATTTGCATAAACACAACAAGAGCAGCAAATGATCACTTATGATCTTTAGTTCTGCTTTGCTGGAACTTACGCAAGGAACATTTAGGGTGACCTTCAGTCTGCCCTTCAGGGCACAGAAGCTGAGCCACATACCTGGCATTCAGCTTTGCCTGTAAACACCTGTCTTTTCCAGGTCCTCCTGGTTTTCCATTGTGCCTTAAGGTCCCTTCTAGCCATCTTTCAGGAAAACAACCTTCATTCCTTCCCTGGAAAGATTGCTATGGACCGCTCATCCATCCAAGGTACCAGGCCTTTTATCTCGTGGACTTTTATTACCTTTGAAAGTCAGTCCCAGTTGCTCAGGGCTTTTTGGTAACAACCAAAGCCCAAGCATGTCTCCTTTAGGCATGACATTCCAGTCAAAGTCTTAGTCAAAAAAATCGTTATTAACAACTGGTCTTATTAGTTTTATGCAAAGAAACTTAGGTCATTACTTACTTCTTTAGAATGCCAAATTCTGGAGGGATCAGATAGGGAGAAAAATATACAGTGTGAAGGAAAATCCTTGTCCTTCTAATATTCACTGAACTTACATTTCTATTCTTTATATTTTTATTTTTTCCCCCCACTAAAAATTTTTCTGTTTGTTTTTTTTTCCATTACAGTTGTCTCACTTTTTTCCCCCTCTTGCTCCCCTGCACCCTGCCCCCCTTTCTTCCACATTCAGTCTCCACCCAGTTGTCCATGTCCATGGGTCATTTATACATGTTCTTTGACTAGACCCTTCCCCTTCTTACCACTTCTCTCCTTCCCATTTCCCCCTTTGTTACTGTTAGTTTATTCCTTGTTTACATACCTCTGGTTCAATTTTGCTCATTTGTTTGTGTTGTTCATTAGTTTCCTGTAACAGGTGATAGCATAAGGTAATTTTCTTTTGTTGCCTGGCTTATTTCGCTAAGCATAATTCTCTCTAGTTCCAATCATGTTGTTGCAAATGGTAGAAATTCCTTCTTTCTTTCAATACTTATTCATTGTCATTTTCCCCCTTTGTACTCATGTTCCTCTCTGTCTCTCTCTGTTTCTTCATCTTCTTAAAGCAGACCCTTTAGCATCTCTTGCAATGCTGGTTTGGTGGAGATGTATTCTTTTAGCCTTCTTTTGTCTTGGAAACTCCTTATTTCACCTTCCATTTTGAATGAGAGCCTTGCTGGGTAGAGTATTCTTGGTTGTAGGCCTTTGTTTTTCATTACTTGGAATATATTTTGCCATTCCCTTCTGGCTTGTAGTGTTTTTGCTGAGAAATCTGATGATAGACTTATTGGAGCTCCCTTGTATGTTATTAGTTGTTCCTCTCTTGCTGCTTTTAGGATTCTCTCTTTGTCTTTGAACGTTGGCATTTTAATTATGATGTGTCTTGAAGTGGGCCTGTTGGGGTTCATCTTCATTGGGACCCTCTGTGCTTCCTGGACTTGCATGATTCTTTCTCTCTTCATGTTAGGGAAGTTTTCTGTCATTAGTTTTTCAAAGAGGTTTTCTATTCCTTGCTCTTCTTCTTCTCCTTCTGGAATTCCTATGATACGGATATTATTACGTTTCATGTTGTCCTGCAGCTGTCTTAGAGTCTCTTCAGTCTTGTTCAGTCTTTTTTCGTTTCGTTGCACTATCTAAGAGTTTTTGTCTACATTGTCCTCCAGCTCGCTGATCCGATCTTCTGCTTCCTCTAGCCTGTTTTTAACTCCTTCTACTGTGTTCTTCAGTTCAGAGATCGTATTCTTCATTTCCTCCTGGCTCTTATTGATAGCTTCCATGTCCTTTTTGATGCTGCTATAATTCTCAGTAAGTTCCTTATAGTTCTTCTGGAGTTCACTATAGTTTTTCTGGAGTTCTTTGTAGTTTCCGCTGAACTCATTGAGCTTCTCCATAATCCATCCTTTCAATTCCGTATCTGATAGTTGGCTTCCCTCTATTTCATTTAGCACTCTTTCTGGGGATTCTACCTTTCCTTTCGATGGGGGGTTGTTTCTCTGTCTCCCCGTTTTTGTGATTCCTATTGTTTGTTAGTGCTTCTTAGAATGATCTGCACTTCCTGGATCTGCCCCTGGTGGCGTCAGAGCATGTCCCAGTCTGGGCCTAGGCAGCCTGCTGGAGACTTCCAGGGATCTACTGCCTTTGTCTGACTCCTTTAGTTGTTAATCTATTCAATCTGTGATTAGCCCTCAGGCTTAAGGACCATGGGTGTGGCAGCTTAATTCCTGTAGGCAGGACTTTTGCTTCCCCTCAGGCTGACGCCACTTGGCTGGAAATGGTCTGCCTGCAGTGTGGGGATGAGTCAGCACTGGGACCCTGCCGGCCGCTTCCCCAGCTCTCCCCTCAAAGCCACCACACCAAACTCTCCCCAAGCATTTCCAGTCCTCTCTGTCTTCCCTCTGCTTGTGCCCAGGGTAAGTGGGGGCAGAATATTTTCATATGTGATCCGCTTAAGAGCTCTTTTTCTCCAGCTGTTTCTCTCTGGCTAGCAAGAAACCCTGTGGCTTTTCCCTTTTCTCAGCTGGATACTATTTTACTTTCCACTCTGTCCCTGTAGGCTGGGAAGCTCAGCTGGGGGTTTAGACCCTGCCCTTCTCAGGGGGAATCCCCGGCTGCTGAGCTGTTTCTCAGTCCCTTCAGCTGCCACCCGTGTGAGCCCAGCCAGCCCTTCCGCGTCTCCGCACTCCCTACTGGTCACGTTGTGATGTAGCGGCCTTTTCTGTCTCTCCATGGTTATAAGACTTCTCTCCAGCTGGTGTTCGGTTGGTTATTCCAGATGATTTCTCCAAAATTACGTTGTAAATCCAGACTAGTTCTGGGAGGAAGTTAGTGTAGCTTCCACTTACTCCTCCGCCATCTTGTTTCTCTATTCTTAACATTTTCCCTCCTGTCTTTTATTTTGAAAAGACTAGTCTTTTGAGAAAATTGTGCTAGAGGGTACTGAGATCAATGAAGTGTCTTTTGAGGAGCAAGTAGGAGAAAAGAAGGAAGAGAGGTGTACATGGAGAGGCCCTACCTCAGATTCTCTTACAGCTTTTCAAGGGGAATTACTGACAAGCTACCATGCTGTATGTCAGGAGCTGGCAAACTACAGCCCATGGCCTGCCACCTGTTTGTATAAATAAAATTTGGGAGGACACAGCCATGTCTACTTATTAATATATTGCCTACAGCTGCAACTATATTTGCAACTATTGAATTGAGTAGTTATGACAGAAACCTATGGCATATTTACTATCTGAACAATTTTACTCCTGATCTATGTAAATGGCACCCCCTAGAGTTGAGTGTTTCAAACCCTGCAAAATCACACAACAGCCCTGGAACTACAGATACCTGGCAAAGACTATCATGGCTACTGAGGCAGGAACCACTTCAAATGACATGTGCACTTCACTGAGATCATATTCATGTGACTTTAAGAGGACACATTTCAAAAGAAGATAAAAATCACAACTCATACAAATATAAAATAAACATATAAAGGATTTTATTTAACCCAATAATTAATGAGAGAACCAGTAAGATATATAAAAACCAGTTCAAATGGAAATTTGACTTCCAGAGGGTTATATTCTCTATCTGAAAAATCAGTTTACATTGCCATGAACAGGAATCATTTTCTTAGTTATGCATAGAAAAAAATTTACATAATTATTAGCGTTCTACAGTTAACTCCTTTCTTCACAGAGTTGTATGACAATCTAGCCAAAGACAACCAAAAACAGAAACAACGACATGGATGAGCTAGCCAGGATTCCTACTAAATTACAAAGTATTGCACACTTTCCCTCTACAACACCAAAGACTACAGAAAAACCCCAGAATATTTTGCTTTTTTATAAATCTTGGAACATTCATAAGACCCTAAGGAAGCTGTATGATGACTGAGATTAAATTATTTGCCAAGCAGGTATCTTGGTGTCAAATTCAGAATAAATTTGATTTAGAGAAAATAAAGTATGTTGATATTTCCTGTACCTCTGAGTTTTTGGAATAATATTCATCTGTTGTATTCAGGTTCCTGGACAGAGGCCTTATCGAATCTACTTTTGTTTTCTTGGACCTGACAAAAGATAAGTATATGATTGGAAAATATTTGCTAAATGAATAGAATGAATGCTAAGGAACAAGAGAAAACTTGTTATTTCACACAGTTAAATAAAACTTCAAGGGGGTGGGGCACACCTCAAACTATTGACTATCTCACTTGTGTACTATGCAAATTCTGACCTAGGTTCACTATGTCTTGTGCAAGAGGAATATCAGTAAGAATCTGATATGGAAACCCAGAGGTGGCAGAGTCAGCCTTAAATCTACCTGTTTTCTAAGAAAATTAAGAAAAAAGAGTCTCAAAAAAAGTATTCTGCTTCACCAGAAAACTATGTGTTATCTGGGCTCTGGAGAACACTGTCAGGGTTATCTAATTCTAGTTTTTTATTGTTATGGAGCTGTACAAATTGGAGCTAAGAAGTAACCATGCAAAATAATTCTTGTCTATTGATGTGCAAATTGTGTTCTGCCCAGTAGAGTTTCAATTGATTTTCCTTCTCCTCCTGTGCAAAAACCAATTTTGCTCCCACTTCCACATTCATTTCAATATTACTGATTTAATGTGTCAGATTCTCTTTTGAACAAGTTATAATATTTGCCTGGTATCCTCATTGGTTAATGAGTAAAATAAAATCTTTACACCTGTTCATTTTTATCCCACGACAGTCATTATTTTAATCTGGCTTTTAAAATAATTTTAACACTCTTAAAAATAGTATTAATTATAGGAGAAAATGAATATTCAATTCAAAACACAGGGAAGCAGGAAAAAAATGGAGAATGAAAAGGGGATAGATACCAAGCTGTCAAAATTAAATGGGAGTTGAGTTTGGAATAATTATTAGCATGCTATAAGGACACATTTAAACATTTACACACATCCATTATGCTAGCCCACTGGGATAGCAACAGTATTCAGGTAATAGTCTAAAGACTGCCTGTAGATACATTTTTTAAAATTATTTACCCCATTGCCATCATCAAAATGTCAGGATGAGCCCTGACTGATGTGGCCCAGTGGGTTGGGCATCATCCCACAATTGAAAGGACCTTGGTTTGATTCCTGGTCAGGACACACACTTGAGTTGTGGACCAGGTTATGGGTTGGGGGCATGCAAGAGGCAACTAGTAGATGTCTTAACATCAATGTTTATCTCTCCCTCTTTCTCTCTCCTTTTCTCTCTCCCTTCTCCTCTCTCTAAAAATAAATAAATAAAATCTTTTGAAAATGTCAAGATGAATGTGGAAATGAGTCACATTCAAAGTCAACTTTCTATTTCTCCCTCTATTTACATTTATTTCCTACATCCACTGTGTGTTAAATATCAGTGCAAAAACCACACTAGTGTTAAAATGTGTAAATGTTACAGGGCTCAGTAATCCAATTTGAATCTAAGTCATCTCCTTTGGGCTTTCCCAGGTGAGTCATCAGAATAGCCCACTTCTTACAGGACTGTCCTCCTTAACCTTCCTCAGAAGACAGAAGTCAATAGGACAGCCTCACATTTAGGTTGCAAAGATCTTATTGAGTCAACAGAATTTGGTACAAGGTGTTTATCATTTTCAACTCTGGAATGCAACTGCACTGTTAATTCTCCTGGGAGACAAAGAGGAGAGTCTCCAGGGATAAATGCTGAAAGAGTTTCCTTCTAAATTGTCATTAGTTGGGCTGTATGGAATATAGAACTCATGCTGGAAGAGAAATGCTTGTTTAGTAAATAAATGCAATCTCTCCTCAGATACTACAGCACTGTTTGGGGAAGACAATTTCAGAATTCAATATTAAGAAAATAAAAGAAGAGGTAACACATAATATTTCTGGAGTTCTTTTCAGGCCCTAAAAACAACACTTTATGCACAAGAAAACACCAAATACTCCCCTAGGATACAGAAACAATAATCCTGGTCCATTACTTCTTTCTAAAGCTACATTAGCGGGGGGAAAATGTTACAGGCTTTCACCAGTAGAGGGGAATACTATCCTAGGAAAAAACACACAATCTCCTTATGCCCATCTTCTTCACCATAATTTCTCTGTGGTATAAGAGACAAATGTTTCTTCCTTGCTTTTCTCATTTATAAAATATTTAATTGCAGGAAATTTGCTACTCTATGCCTAGAGCATAATTGTTTTGCAGGAACAGGAAGGAGAGTGTGGAAATTCGTGAGAGGAGACATCTGGGAGCTGTCAGGCACTGGAAGGAGGAGCTTTCCTTATATTTTCACACTCTCTCCTTCCTCAAATCCCCAGTCCAAAGCTTATTCTAGAATCATAATTCCTACTTAACTCCTCCCTACGGGAAACTGTTAGCTATTGTCAATCAATAGAGACCTCTAATGGATAGGTATTCACAATTTGTCTTTAAGAACTGGATTTTAACCTGTCTAGCTATTTTCCACTTAATATCACTGTAATCTGATGGCTTTATTTTCTGGCATTTCTAACACTGCAAAAGGTTACAAAACAGATTTCATGAAGGGAGGCAATGTCCTGAGTGGAATTACATAGGGAGTGCCATGATGCTGAATAATTGGAAGGGTCCATTTTCCGTGAGACACTAGGTCAGAAACTGCCCCTCCCGTAGTCACAGCAAGCAGAGGTCACCATCAGTCACAGAAAAAGAAAGTGGTGTGTCTTCAGCAGAACAACAGGACAGCAAGTGCCACATTGCCCAACCATCTTCAGAGCTGACAGAGAGAAAGAAAGAGGGAGGGACGGAAAGAGGGAAAAGAAAAAGAAAACAGCAAAGAGCTTTCTGGTTTAAAATGTTTAGGGAGGAGCAAGGGGACTGACACCAGAACCTATTGTATATTCTTTATGTTTTGTTGCACATAAATGTAATGTAACAGTTCAAGTCCAATTGTCACAGGTGGGCAGAGGTAACCAGGTTCTTGGTGATTGTGAAAAAGATAATTGGACCCAACACACAGAGTTTACAGCAGAGAGAAAGAGCAGATCTATTAAACAATAGTATACTCCACAGAATATAGAAACAGACCAACTCTGAGCAGGGATTCTATGCTTACAGGGTGGATATTTCCTTATTAGTTTAGGCAGGCTTTTATTGTGCATATGCAAGTAGATATATTACTTTTAAGTTACTGTATATGTGATCTCCCATGATTTTCTGTGATTGCCCATGGTGGGGGAAGGCAATGCTAATTTATTAAAATGCTGTTATAATGAAGCAGGGTCATGCGGCCATCACAGAAGCATCTTCTGTGCAGGTACAGTCATGATTCATCATGATTCAGCACATTTCCAGGAAACATGACAACCAATCTTAGAATAGAGTATCTGTTCTGTATTGATGTCCTTAGTCTTAGTCCTAGGGAGCATCTGGGGTTCCTCATTCCTGACTATCTCCTGCCTCAACTTACCCCTGAGAGACATGGTTCTCAAAAATCTTTTTTGGGTTGTCATTGGACAACGATAATTCTTCTGTAACTTCTTCCAGCTTAGATGGGACTGTAGTCCCTGACTATTGTGAACCATGGAACTTTCACCATATTCTATCTAGAGGTTGAAGAGGAACTCCTGAGACTATGTTAGCTTCATCATCTTTAGGGATTGGTTGGAAACTCAGGAGCATCATCATCTTGATGTGGAACTGCTAAACTCTATAAGATACAAATTTAACAATTAAATTAAACAAACAAGGTCCTACAAGTAATAAGAGTAACAATAGTACTAAGGGACCTATGAGAGGTAATAACCACGTTAAACCAGGGAGCCAAGCAGTCAGGGTATCTTTAATTCCTTGGCCCCATTCATTGTATTTATGTAGCCACTCCGCCTGCTCATAAAATTTTCTTATGTTAACCTCAATTGTTCTGGAGTTATTCTCATAAGTATAAGAGGCCTCATTAATGACTGCACATAACCCATTCTGTTCTGCCAGAAGATAATCAAGGGCAAGGTGGTTATCTATGACTACATTTGCTAGCAAGTCTACTGATTTTAATATTCTAGTTAGGGCATCTGAGGTACCTTTGGAGACTTCTATAGTCTTAGTGTTTCCTTAGGGCTGCCTCATGGTAGGCAAAGCCTCCCCATGGGACCATAGCAGCTATAGTAGCTACTATACCAGCCATGACCAAGTCAAAAGCTCACTTTTTTTCTGACAAGAGATTGTTCCCTTGGCTCCTGAGTTGGATTGATATCAGTGAGGTCTTGAGGAGTCAGGGTCCCTAGAGTGGATTCATTCACCCAATGTTCAGAGTTACTGAGATGCATATAAGCAATGGCTTCTAGAAGTTCTGAGTGAGTGGTTAGAAAGTTGTTAGGAGTCTCACGTAGCCGAACAACACTGGAGGTACCACAACGATGGTTGTGTTGGTAGAGTTATAGTTACTAAGGAGTGTATATAGAGAAGGAGAGGCTATCCTTAAAAGAGCCCAGTTCTATAGTTGGACCATGGTTTTCGGCTGGAAGTATGGAGCACTCAGGCAGAGCCCCTTGAAGAGATTGGGCCAATTCCCAACCAACACATTCCATAGTATTGTTTGTATCTTCATTCTTAGTTTTGTCAAAGTAATAATGGGTATTATTAGGAATGCAGTTAGAATTATAATTTGGGTAGCCTACTACATGTGACCAGTTCAAAGTTTTAAAAATTCCTCCCTCAGGAAGATTCTCTAGAGACCCGGAACTTGAAAGAAAGGCCAAGTGGTTTAATGACCCCAGCATTAGTATTATTATAACATGGGGTACATCCTATAGTACTGTTGCACTTAAGAGAGGTACAGGAGTAATTAAGTGATTTTAGTTCTAGCAGGATTATACAGAAACACAGAGGAGGGTTCCACTCCCATCTGACTCAAAGAAAAAAAAGAACACATGATTATTAGCAGAATAGTTTAAAGCATTGGTTAAAGGTTCATTAGCTATTGGGCAGGCTTTTATTTAGGTATTACATCTGGAAGGAATTTCTGGATTAGGATGACATATCCAACATCAGGTCAGATTTTCTCCTGCTGCTAAGATTTGAGAAGCATTTACTAAAAAACCCTCATCCCATTTCCCTATACAAGGCGTAAGTGAGTAGAGAATGGTTCACAGAAACAACAAAGAGATTTTCATTTTGGATACCTATAGATTTGACTCCACCCGAAAGGAAGTAAACAAGCCTCCATACAGAAGACCAGTGCTAATACAAAAATTCCAAGGTGGCTAACTATCAAGAACAATGTTGACTTTAGTACATCATCATTAGTCATTACTTATCTTTTAAGGTTTCTTCCTTTTGAACAGGAACCTGAGGTCCTCCAGTGGCTCATGGATGTAATCTGGGCTTTAGGCTCCTAGCTGGTCCTGAGTTGGATTGGGATCAGTGGAACCTGTATTTACATGGGAAATATGAACCCTGCTATTGACCCCTAAAAGTTTTACAGCCATAGGGGTACTCAAAACTACCTGGTAAGACCCTTTCCATTTAGGGTCGAGTTGGTCTGCTAGTGATCCCTTCTTCCAAGTTTTAAGGAGTACCCAGTCCCCTGGAAATACGGTAGTTTGTAAGTTCCCCTTTGGGGCTGGTAAAACTTTGTTCCCATATTCCTGTAAAATTTTCTTCACTTGCCCCAATTTTATTATATACTTAACTGCTTGATGGGTCTCTATATCAAATATTAGATCTAGAGTTAAAAAGGGTCAGCCATCGTCGTCGGCAGCCGTCCGTCTCGAGAGACGATGGTGTAGCTTCTTAAGAGTCTATCTGCACCGCCGAGAATGGTTGTGCAGTCCGACTCGGGAGTGACACGGTATCTGTCTCCTCCCGTGTTGAATCGACATCTTACGATGACACTGGAGTGTGCTCTCCAGTGAAGCTGAAGCTACAGAGCCTCAGAGACGATGGTGTAGCTTCTTAAGAGTCTATCTGCACCGCCGAGAATGGCTGTGCAGTCCGACTCGGGAGTGACACGGTATCTGTCTCCTCCTGTGTTGAATCGACATCTTGCGATGACGCTGGAGTGTCCTCTCCAGTGAAGCTGAAGCTACAGAGCCTGGGCAGGGTGATATGGAGGGTCTGCTGTTGCCCATGCAGCAGACCCCCCCCTCTCTTCACAGCTGAAGGATCCAAGGGAAAGACGGAGTCAATACAGCTTGGCTTCAGGTGCGCCGCAGGAGTTGCCGGTGTTGACTACAACGTCAAACCGCCTTAGGGACTCCGGCTCCGGATTTTCTGTCGGGGTTTACTCCCTTAGCCTTTCCCCTGAAGAGGTATGCCGCAAGGCAGCGGAGGTTTTTTGGAGTCAGAGTTTTCCTTCTCTGATGTGCCCTGACTGGAAGATCGAACCAGCGACACTTAGCTCGCAGGCCGATGCTCAATCCACTGAGCCAAACCAGCCAGGGTTAGGGTCAGCCATACAGCATTTCAAATGGGCTGAGCCTAGTATTGGTCTTAGGGAAACCCCTAATTATCATAAGGGCTGTAGGTAGCAATGTAGCCAAGTTCTCAGAAGTCTCCTGACAAAGTTTAGCTAATGTTCTTTTTAAAGTTTGATTTGCCTGTTCTATCTTTCCAGAGGACTGGAGTCTCTAAGCAGAATGGAGATAATATTTTATGCCTAGAATTTCAGAGACTGCTGAGTATCTTAGAAGTGAAGGATGCCCCATTATCACTTCATAGGGATCATGGGAGACCAAATTAGAGTATAATTTTCTTTAGGAGAGCTTTTGCTACTTCTGTGGCCTTCCCAATCCTTGTCGGAAAAGCTTCAATACATCCAGTAAAGGTATCTATCGGAAGTAGTAAGTATTTACATCCTCTGCAAGGAGGTATTTTGGTAAAATCAATCTGCCAGTCCTCTCTTGGATAGGTCTCTCTTCACTGAATAGGTTCTATCAGCAGGGGCAGGAATGGCTTTTGCCCAAGATTATTGTAGGCACAAAGAGTACAAACCTGGCAAATATTCTTTATAGTAGTTGCTATTCCCCTGCCTATGAATAATTTATTAACCATTGTTGTTGCAGCATCCCTTCCAATGTGGAAGGAATCGTGCAAAGCCTTTAAGAATTTCTACTAGGAGGCCTGGGAAAGGAAAAGTTTCTGGCCAATATATATCCACGGTCCTTCATGGACACCCCATTGCTCAAAAGCCCAAGATATTTCCTTAGATGTATAGTTGGGCTTGATATATGGACGATTTACAGAGGGGAATACGGCCATTTGTTTGGCAGTCCCTAGTGTGGCCTTCTTTGCTTTTTGGTCTGCTCTCCTATTTCCCTGGGAGATAAAGAACCTATCCTTCTTGTGGCCTTTGCAGTGTGTGACTGCCACTTGTTCCGGGAGCTTAACTGCTTCCAATGAATTTAGGATTTCTGGTTCATGTTTAATAGTGGAATTCTTATCAGTGAGCAGCCTCCTTTCTTTCCATGTGGGAGCATGAGCATGCAGAACAAGGAGGGTATATTTGGAACTGAATAAATATTAGCCCTTTCTCCTTGCCCTAGGATGAGAGCTTGGGTAAAGGCTATAATTTCAGCCTTTTGGGCCAAGGTTAAGGGTATAAGGGGTCATGCCTCAATGGTATTATATAAACTACTACACATCCCACCTTCACTGTCCATTCTGTACAAAGCCTCTTCCTTCAGTGAACCATTCTTTGTCAGGGTTTTCTAAGGGTCTGTTCAGAAAATCAATCCTGCTGGAGTAGGTAGGACTGATGACTTCCAAACAGGAATGGGCCACGTCAGGGAATGATTCCATAGGCATTAAGGAAGCTGGATTTACATCATTACAGGTTTTTATAGGGTTTGTTTGTTTTGTTTTGTTTTTTCAGGATTATCCAGAAGTAGGGCTTGTTATTTAGTTAATCTGTTTGTTGTGAGCCAGAGATGTCCCTTTATATCTAATATTCCCTGTACCTGATGTGGGGTTAGGATTTCTAACCTTTGCCCAAGAGTTAACTTGGTAGCGTCCTCAGTTAACACAGCTACAGCTGCCACTGCCCGTAAACACAGAGGCCATCCTGATGCCATGCTGTCCAGTTTCTTAGAGAAATATGCAACTGGCCAGACTCATTTCTTAGTTGCTGCACTAGAACCCCCAAAGCTATCATCTGCTTCTCTGCTACATATAAGGGGAAAGGTTTATTTAAATCAGGAATACCTAAAGTTGGGGCCTTGATCAAGGCCTGCTGAATTTTATTAAAGGCCTGATTATGTTCCTTTTCCCATACAGTGCGTTCAGTGTCTGGTCCTGTAGTAGCCTCATATAAAGGTTTGGCAATTGGGCCAAAGTTAAGGATCTAAATCCTTCAAAACCCTGCCATTCCTAGAAAGGAACAGAGTTGTTGCTTATTTTCAGTAGGTGTTAGGTCAATAATGGCTTTAATTCTTTCCCATGAGAGTTTTCTAGATCCAGGGGTTAAAATATACCCCAAATAGTTTACCTTTTGTTGGGTAATCTGAGCCTTCTTCTTTGATATCAGATATCCTCTTTCA
The DNA here is from genome assembly GCF_987537825.1 of Furipterus horrens. NCBI lineage: Eukaryota > Metazoa > Chordata > Mammalia > Chiroptera > Furipteridae > Furipterus > Furipterus horrens. The sequence continues at coordinate 84,993,177 of NW_028327171.1, forward strand.
GCTAGGAAATTCAGAGCTTGGGTGATACTTTAATCAGAGGCCTCCTAAGAGAGACTGCAGATTGGTATATTACCTACATATTGTAAACAGCTCCTCCTTATAACTGTAGCTCTCTAAGATCCTTTTCTAATACTCTAGCAAAGGAATGGGGGCTATCACTGAACACTTGCAGTAATAAAGTCTAAGAGTATTGCTGGTGTATCATCATCTTTGGATCAGTCCACTCAAAAGCAAACAAGATACTGAGAGTCAGGATGCAAAGGGATACAAAAAAGAAAGACATCCTTTAAATCTAGTACTGAATACCACCAGGTACCATTAGGTATTTGTGAAAGCAATATGTAAGGATTGGCTACTACAGGATGTAAAGGAACTAATGCTTCATTGACTCACTTTATATCCTGACTAGCCTATACTCTCTGGTGGATTTTATCACTAATAAGATGGGAGTGTTGGAAGGAGATTGACAAGGGACTGTGAACCCATGTTTTATAAATTCAGTTATGATAAACTGCAGTGCTTCCAAAACCTCCTGCTTAATAGGATACTGCTTCCTGTGAGGACAGTCTGACCTGAGCTTTAGCTGAATTTTAACCAGTAACACAGTCTTTGCCTTCCCCAGAATCCCTGACTCCCAAACTAGTGGGTTTACTGCATCCAGAACCAAATTTGGAATCTCCTTCTGGTTTTAGCTCCTACTGATTACCATGACCTTGTGTAATTCAAGTGACTGTTCATGGACCAGAAAGGTGATTCCCATTCAGCTTAAAACGTCCTGACCTAACGGAGAGATAAGAGTGTTTGAATATTTGACTCTCAAATTGACAAGTGATAGGGAGTGTATACAAATAGGCCTTAAGTTTTCCTTTGACCCCCATTATCTTAGCTGATTTGGAATAAGGAGGTCCAGAGTAAGAATTAAGGACAGAGTATTTTGACTTCAGTATCAAGAACGAAGTTGATTTTCTTACCTCACATCCAGTTACTCAGGGCTCCTCAGCAGAGATGGGAGTGTTAGTATTGCCTGGGGCCACCCTGTCCCCTGGGCACCTTCAGTCCTCAAGAGTAGCCATGGCTTTGAGTGATGGACCCTTTCCACTCTGGGAATGGGGGCAGTCTACCTTCCATTGCCAGGGGTCGGGGCTGATGTTCTTACATAGAAGACAGGGTCCCAGAAATGGTCGAGTGCAGTTCTTTGCCCAATGTCCACAACACTCACTTATAGCAGGTCTGATCCTTTTGCTCTGATTCTTCTGAGATTTCCCCAAGCTCCCTGGTGGGTCTGGTTTCCACCAATAGTACTACTAAAAGCTAGTCCAAGGAGCTCAACTTGCTTCTCCCCTTCCTTCTTTCCCTGCTTATCCTCTCATGGGTGTCTTCAAGTGGCGGGCACCCTATGGCTTTTAACGGCCCAATCCATGCCTACAATTTAGCAGCCCACCTTCCATCAGGGAATACCAGACTAATCAAAGTAGAATAGAAACTCACTATCAAGTACATGGCAGTGGAAAGGGGAAATCCCTGAGCACTGGGGCAATAAAGGGGCTTTACCACTCTGGCATCTTCTCCTGGCTGATTAGCCAAAAACTGTCACAGGTGGGCACAGGTAACCAGGTTCTTGGTGATTGCAAACAAAGAATTGAAACAAACACACAAAGAGTTCATAGCAAAGAGAGAGAAAGAGATCTATTAAGTGATAGTACACTACACAGAACATGAAAGTAGACCAACTCTGAGCAGAGATTGGCCCTCAGTGGCTAGAGGAATGCTATTCCTAACAGGAAGATATTTTCTGCTTAGTTTTAGCAGGCTTTTATTGCACATGGGTGAGTAGTTATATAACTTTTAAGCTACTGTGCATGCAATCTCCCATGATTTTCCTTGATTGCCCACTTGGGATAGGGGAGAGCCACAATGCTGATTTATTATAATACTATTATAAAGAAGCATGGGTCATGCAGTGGTCAGAGAAGCATCTTCTGTGCCTGTATAATCATGATTCACCATGATTCAGCACTTTGTCAGGAAGTGTGACAACCAGTCTTAGAACTGGTATCTGTTCTATATTGATGTCCTTTGTCCTAGTCCTGAGTTACCTCTGGAGTTTCCTCATTCCTGACTATCTCCTGTCTCACAATCAAGAGACAGAAACCACATAGTGATTTAAACAGAGAAAGTTTAACATAAAGGATTATTCAACTATGACCAAAGAGTACTAAGATATGTTTAAACTGTATGTGGAACCCAAGGGCTGAGAGAGAGTACTAAGGAAGACCAAATTTGGTACCCAATGCTGGGTTCAGACCTCATTGGAGAAGATGAGATTGCAAGCTACAGGAGGCAGAGAATATTGCTGGTTTGTAAGGATCAGATATGCTCTGCAGTTGCTGGGCAAGTAACAAAGCAACATTCTGGGTTACAAGATTGCTGTATGTAGTCAGTGGCCAGCACACTGTCACACAGAGAGAGCCCTCCTGGTACAGCGAGAACACAAGTGAGCCACCGCTAGAGGCCTGGGATGTTAGTGTGCTGAAGAATGGAGGTGGCTATGGGGGCAGGAGGCCTGGGATGCACAGGTCTATGTCATGAAGAAAGCAGAAAATGACTCCCAAGCCGAGATGGAACGACAAAGGTGTGGAGAGTCACACATCTATCAGGATTCTTGTCTGAGGCAGAGGACAGTCCTGTGTTCTCACATGCACACTTCTTACTGACTCTGCAAATGCTGTAATAGGAGATCCCTTTCCTCCTGCTAGGTCCTTCTAGCACTTCCTACTGGAAAAGCTGAACCTCATGTTCACTGTTAAGAAGAGATATTTCCAGGAATGCCATCCTTTCTTTATAGTATAGCAGATATTGGTGGGTAAGTTTGGAGCTGGGAGGCAATAAATGGATGTGGCACGTGTGAATAAAAAGGCTGTATGTATTTAAATACAGAGTGTGAGTATGATGTTCCTCAAAAAAATATTTTTATATTCCTAAATACAAATACAATTTTTTATTCCAAAAGTCTAAAAGCAAGGAGCCCTCCAGGTATTGGTAAATAGATTCTTGGACTTGATGGACGTAAAGTGACCATTAAAACTAAGATTCTGAAGGCTACTGTGTCTAGTAAAAAGTCCCACCACAGCATTCTACAAGAGAGACCACCATCGTGATTTTATACCATCTAATATCATAATAACCCCTGATACAATTATTCAAAATCCCTAAATTGCACAGAAGAGAGGTTATTGGGGCTCAGAGGAAGTTAATTCTATGACAATAGGCCTAGAAAATGTCTCATTGAGGAAAAGGTAAAAGGGCTTCAAAATACTTTCAGCATTAATTTCTGGTTTGTTATAATAACTGAAGACCTTCTAAACATAAGAGGATAAACTGATTCAGTTCTAAAAGCCCAAACTAAAACAACCAATGGAGGGAAATTTGGTAAGGTGAAAGCACTATCACTATGGAATGGGTAAGAACCAGACTGCTGATGCTGAGATCAGAGCTCTGCCATTTATCAATGATACAGCTTTGAGAAGGGTACTTAACCTCTCTCAATCTCAATTTCCTCATTGGTAAAATGGTGATGATAATCATGATGCCTCTTTAGAGAAATGTTGGGAGGATAAATGAGCAAATGTATGTGAAGTACTGAGAGTAATGCCTGGCACAGAGTCAATGCTATATAAGTGTGGTGATTCTTATAATTTACCTCGTCCAGCAGAAGAGGAGGGCAAAATTGAGAGAAGGGTTTTGAAGAGTAAAATTAATATCATCTTAAATTGGAAAGAACTGTGACAAGAATGCAAACTTACTTAGAATTCCATATCTCTAGACAGTGTGAAGCATGAGGCTCCTCCCATAAAGATTAGTACAGTTTTTTGAAGGACATCACAGCATCTCACATTCCCACAAAATAAGAAAGCACTTCAGCAGTATGAGGTTCTATTGCTTTCTCAGGAAGGTAAAAGCAGAGGTGGTTAGTGGGTGCCTACGCAAGGGCATAGCCACATGGAACGGGATACAGTCAAGTTTGGATAAGAAACTTTACAACACAGATTATTTATGTTTTTGGGTTTTTTTAAATGTGTTTTGCTGCTTGATTGGTTGGTTGGTTGGTTGATTTTACTATATTGGCTCCTAATGGCTCTGGAAAGCCTCTAACATTATTGAAGATAAATGCGAGAATAGGTGAAGAGGTGCAGCCTGCAGCTAGCAGGCAGTCATGAGAAATGGCCAAGTAGCTGCTGGAGTGTGAGCAGTGAAGAGTGAAATTTAATGGGCATAGTAGAGTCAGTCTCCTGCTGCCCTGGATCATGGGCATTTTATTTAAAAAGTTATTATTTTATAAAGTCTATTAGGTATTTTTAAAGCTCCTCTTTAATAATTAATACCATTTCCAAGGCTTCTTGCTTGGACTTATATTGTTGGTTTAGAATTTGTGATTCATCTTAACTCCTCTCACATAAGATAAGTAGTCATCTGCATTTCTTACCAAATAAATCTCCTCGTTTCTGGATCTCAGTGAGCATATTATTGTGTTCACTTATGCTTATTAAATGAATAACTTGTGTTCAAACATTTTGCATCTAGCATTTAGATATTTGAAGGTAAATATACTCATTTCTGAATATTTCCATTCACTCTAATAATTCAGCTGTTTCAACTGGAAATTTCTTGGTGTATCCCCAAATATAACAAGGTATTTTTCTACTTGGAACTTCTATTGAATGACACAATTTCACACACTGCTTGTGAAAAATAATTGGAGTTAGTCATTCTTTCTCTCTTAGACAGTTTCATTCTCTATAAGTCAAATGAGTGGAATATAGGTCCTGCCCTTAATTTTCTCAATCTTACATGCTTGAAATGATTGCATAGTCTTGCGTTCTACTAGGATAATTTCACCAACTGTTTTATTCTTTATTCTGTAAAGATATTGAAAATGAGTATTTTCATTCTGGTGCATGTCTGTGCATCTAATTTTGTTTATTTCTGTTTTTCAATTTTTCACTAAAATCTCATCCTTTTAAACTTTTTAAAATTCTTCCCACTTATTTTAGATCATAATAAATTATATATTAACAATGCATATCGTACATTTCTTTCTGTATCATGAGGAAAATATAACTATAAACATATTTATTTTTATTTGTTAAAACAGCTTACCTCAGGGATGATTTGATTGGGTCATTAAAGGATATTGCATGTATGTAAAGCCTCTGATAAATAAGTCACAGATATTAATAGGAAGTCCAAATCCAAGTCCCCACTATTCATGAATTCAACTGTCCTTTGTTCACCAAAATGGTAAATTTCAATAAATGGTGTTATTATTCCATAGATTCAAACTCTAGCCAAGGACAAGACTAGGGTAGCTGCTTGCACAGGAAGCACAGTAACCCTCCCTGGGTACATTCTGCATTTTGAGCACATTTGTAAAGAAAATGTTAGCATGACAGTTGTTAGCCCCATAATGAAAAGACATCTGAGAAAAGCATGGGAAAGCAAGACTCCAAATAAGTACAAGAGGGAGTCAAATGATAGGGTGGTTTGTTTTTTGTTTTTTGTTTTGGTTTTTGGTGGGAGGGAGTTGTTTTGTTGTTATTGATTTTAGAAGCTTGCTGTTCCTCCAACTACCAATCAAAACATGCTTTAATTACCTACCAGTTCTTCTTCTCTTCCAGCCCATGCTCTTTCCCCTGAAATGAGAGCCACGCTATACCTCCATCTCCAGTTTGTCTTACCTAAAGTCTCACAACTGATATGTGTCAAAACAAGATCTGAACCCAGTTCCCCTTGGCCTCAATATTCTCTGACTAGCCTTTAGGTCTATCACATAAATGTCCAATGTGTGGCTGTCCTGGAAAATGGAGTGCAAATACCACCTCAATCTCTTATCTGGAGTTTCAAAATCCAAATGGCTATCTTTGGTAAATTCCTCTGGTGGTAAATAGACATGAACTGATATAACAATGTCTGTAGCCTTAATATATCCCACTTAATGTGGATATTCAAACATTTCACTAGAGAAATGTTAATGTGTTTCATTAACGTCTCAGCCCTTTGCTGTGGGTATATATTGAGATGCTGTGTAAGGAGGGCAGTCACATAAGGACCCCACTCTTAGAAGTGTTCTGCACTTGGCTTAAAGCTCTTGAAACCTTTAATAATTTTTGAATGAGGGTTTGCATTTTTTATTATACGCAGGTCCCTGCAAATTATACAGCTAGTCCTGAGTGTAAGCACTGTAGCATCTTTCTAAAACCTGAAAAGTTATGAATTTTAAAATACTTCTTACCCTAAGGGCTTTGGTTAAGGGACCAGTGCTACACTACCAGTATTACTGCTATTAATACTAACACCATGGCAGTGTGGCGCCGTTGGTTCGAGTGTCATCCCATAATCAAAAAGACTGTGGGTTCAATTCCTGACCAGGGCACATGTCTAAGTTGCAGACTGGGTCCCCCTGTCTGGGATGATATGATCCCCAGTCTTGGCACATGGGGGTGGCAACTGATGGATGCTTCTCTCTCACATTGATGTTACTCTCTCTCTCTCCCTTCCTCTCTAAAAAGTAATGAAAAAAAAAATGTCCTTAGGTAAGGATTAAAAAAACAATAAAACACCATGGACTGAATCCCTTCTGTAGGCAAGTGATTTTCTATGCACGTTATACATGTTAAATACAACCCCATGAGGTATCTTCTACATTTTAAAAATTTGAGTAATGTTTGGAATGTTATCCTAAACTTTTTAAGATCACCCAGCTAGTACATGACAGAGCTGGAATCCAAACTAAGGTCTTCCTGACTCTAGAACTCATGAAAGAATACTTACTATCATTGAAGGTAGGTGCTTTGAAAGTACTAGGTTGAACCACATGACATTGCTAATATTCAATCACTTTGACAGAAAAACAGCTATTTCATTTGGCCCAGCCTAATAGGTATTAATGACTACTTGTAAAATATAAGTTCTTTTTATTTCATTTATCATTTTTCAGTCTGAAATGATGATTAAGCTAGTCTTTCTGCTAAATTAAAAAGTTGCAGTGAAGTCAAAGAAAAATTTATGTAATCCAATTTAAAACAAGTTGCATGTCTCATCCAGTCTCACCAGAGATGACATCACTGTTCCTAAATGAGGAGGACTGGTCACATGGGAGATCCTGTTTTTATTGTGATCAGCTGCAGACAATCAGCAAGGATGACCTCATCTGCAGCTGAGGAGGTTTGACCTTTGCCCCTTTAGGCATGTAAAGCAGAAAAAAATGCTTCACAGGCTGAGGAATGTAAAACAGACAAGCATCCTTCAGGTCTGGCAGAGTTTATCAAGCATGTGTTGAGTGCAAATGCTCAGACTTGGACATGATGTAAAAGCCATTAAGAGAAAGAACAGTGAGTAGCCTGTGATTTGGGTGGGTCCTTTGCCGTTTCTTGGTAATACTAGAAAAATATATTTTTCACTTTCCAATGATAGAAGGTAAGAAATGAGCCTTTTAGAAAATGGCGCTTTTACAAATTTTCCATAAAGCAATAGTAGAATTTAAATTCTTCTTGTAATCAGCTTTCGTGAGAATATCTTAGACCTAATCAAATAAATTATGAGTGAGTTAATTCCCTAGTTTAAAAAATATTATGACATGCTCTTCAGCTACATTTTCTAACTGTTGTAGTGATAGTGAAGTTTTCACAGTAAGAGCCTGGATTATCTATTCACATAAGCCCAGAAATGTTTGGAAGGTCAAGCAGGGGATAGGGATTTTTTGCTGAGTACTCTTTCCCCATTCTGCTTACTTCCACTGCACAATACACAGAAAGGAAAGCTTCTAATGTTACAGATTTCCTTCTGTTCAAGAACTCCTGAATAACCAGAAGTTGTTTAATACTTTAGGATTTCTGACATGTATCCTTTGAGATAGTATTCATTGGTACCATGACTGGAACCTCTTAAACTCAGCTTAAAAGAAGGGTGAAGTAGTACAATCAACAAAGATTGTTCTCAACTCCTGGTTGATAACTGTTAATCAATACAGCCTGTGAGAAGCAGATTTTCTGTGTTTCACTTGCAAGTAATTGGGGAGATGGAAGCCTTCCAAAAGGGTGCTGAAATTTGAAACATGAGAATCATTTCTCCTAGGTAAAAAAGGCAGTCCATTATTATAATTTTAAGTTGGGCAGTTGCCCAAGTTAACAGGCCAAGTTCTTTATATTTCCTGAGTGATTTTTGTCTTACCTACTGCTTCCCACTGTCCAAGTGAAGTGTATCTCATTCCCTCAAACTGAGAACCTGAGAACACCAAGTGTTTTAAAAGATGTGAGAAAAAGATGTGATTTAGGAGGTTGGTGCTGTAGTTATTCCCTCCATTTTTATTGTTTTTATGGTGTTAGTAGTGGTAATTTTAATGTTTGTCCAATATATTTCTATTTAATAAAATCCAGTTCAAAGTGAATTGTCAAATTTCAAAAAAAGTACTTTTATTTCAGCACTGGTTTTGGAAAGTAGAGATTAAAATTTTACAGCGTTTTCTTTGGTTTTCCCTCAGTATACCAGAAAAAAAAAAAAAAGTCACTACAGTTTATTATCTGGGTCCCATGGACCCTTTTACTTAACAGTATAAATTGATTTTTGGATACTTATGGAAATAGGCATAAAGAGATAGCATAAAACTTTATTACAGAATAAGAAGTTAAAGAATCTGTTAACCTTAATGTCTCTCCCTGTTTAAAGTTTATTGGGTTTATAACTGAAATGAATGGATAAATAAATTGTGGTTTATCCATGCAATAGAATACTACTCAGCATAAAAAGGACTAAGCTATTGATACACTCAACAACATGAATATATTTCACTATAATTATGCTAAGTGAAAGAAACCAGTCCAAAAAGAGAATACATTCTGTATGACTCTTCCAGTTATATAAAATTCTTTGAAAATGCAAACTAATATGCACTATCAGGAAGCATATCAATGGTTGCCTGAGGATGAGAGGAGGAACAAGAGGAAGATATTACAAAGGGAGAAAAGAAACTCTCCCTGGTAAAGGATGTGTATGGTCATTATCTTGATTGTGGTGAAAGTTTTATAAGTATATACATATGTCAGAATTTGCCATATTGTACACTCTAAGTATGTGCAGTTTATTGAATGTCAGTTATATCTTCTAAAAGTTGCTATATATATTAATTAAAGTAGGCATGGAAAACAAAAGGGCTAGGTCATGCAAGAGCAAGGACTTGCAATTGTGTCTCTGACACTAAAGCCAGCAAAGACCAAAAAGATAAGTCTGCCAAATGATAGGCTTGCCAGTTAAAGTAAGACCCTTATTGGGGAGGGCTTCCTGTGGATGAAAAACTCAGTTATGTGAGCTCAAGGATATTTCAATAGGGAAATCTTCCAGGAAATGATTACTAGCTTGAAAAATTTAATGTGAGGGCCTCCCATAATTCGACCAGTTTTCTCTGCAAAACCTTTAAAATCAAAATGGGCTATTGCTTCCCCTTAGTCTGATGCCACTTGGAAAGAGTGCTTTGCCTGAGGAAGATGGTTTCTGCAGTATGGGGAATGATTCAGCACAGGTATCCTGTTGACCCTTCAACTCTCCCCAGAATCACCAACCCTAGTCCCCTTCACATGATTCTAGTCTTCTCTGCCCTTCTTCCGCCAGAGCCAGGGTAAGTGGTTGCAATGAAATTTTGTGCATTGGCCCTTTAAGAGGCTCTCGCATTTCTAGCCATCTTTCCCTAGCAGACAGATACCCCACTGCTTTTCACAGCTGGTTATTATTTGAGTTCCTTTTCCAGTTCTGGTGCTCTAGGCTGGAGAGCCCAGTCTGGGGTATAGACTCCACATTTCTCAGAGGGAACCCACCCAGCTGCTGAAATATCCTTCCAGAACTTCAGCTGCCACCTGTGCGAGCCCAGCCAGCCCTCTCACACATCTTCACTTCTACCAGTCTTGATGTGATGATGTGGTTTCTTCCATAAGTCCCTGGTTATAAGGCTTCTCTCCAGCTAGTGTTCAGTTGGTTATTCAGGGTGATTTTTCTATAGTTTAGTTGTAATTCCAGTTTGGTCCTGGGAGGAGGTTTATTGTAGCTTCCACCTGCTCTGATGCCCTCTTAGATCTCCTGGTTTATCTTTTAAAAGAACTCTTCATTTCATTTATCTTTTCAACTTTTTTGTGTTTTATTTTACTTATCTGTACTATGATCTTTATTATTTCCTTCCTTTGGGTAACTTCCTAATTTGTTTTGTCTTTTTCTTTAAGGTGTAATGTTAGTTGTGTTTATTTCAGATTTTTCTTGTTTCTTGAAGTAGACCTGAATCTATAAACTTCCTTCTTAGGACTGCTTTGCTGCATCCCATAGATTTTAGAGTGTATTGTTTCTATTTTCATTTGTGTCAAGGTATCTCCTGATTTCCTCTTTGATTTATTGTTGACCCATTGATTTTTTAGAAGCCTGATGTTTAGCCTCATTGTGTTTTGTTTTTTTTTTCCAGTTTTTATCTTCCAATTAAATTCTAGTTTCATACCACTGTGGTCAGAAAGGACACTTGATATTATTTTAATCTTTTAAAATTTATTTAAACTTGTTTTGTGGGCAAACATGACCTATCCTGGAGAATGTTTCATGTACACTTGAAAAGAGTGTGTCTTCTGCTGCTTTAGGATAAAATATTCTGTACATATCTCTTAAGTTATTGTGGTCTAATGAGTTATTTAAGACCACTGTTTCCTAGTTATTTTCTGCCTGGAAGGACTATCCTTTGATATAAGCAGGGTGTTAAAGACCCCTACTATTATTGTAAGACTGTCAGTCCCTCCTTTTATGTCTCTTACTAATTGCTTTATGTAGTTAGGTGCTCCTATGTTTGGTGTATAGGTGTCTAGAAGTGTTATATTCTATTTGATTGATCTTTTTGTCTCTTGTTACAGTGTTTGTATTAAACTCTATTTTGGCTAATAAAAATATTGCTACCATAGCTTTCTTCTCATTTCTATTTGTATAAAATACCTTTTCATCCATTTATTATTTGAAAAACTCTCAGCAAGGTGGGCATAGAGGGAACATACCTCAACATGATAAAGACCATATAGGATAAACTAATAGCTAACATAATCTTCAACTAGGAAAAGATAAAAGTCAAGAATGTCCACTTGTACTACCTTATTTCAACATAGTATTAAAGTCTTAGCCATATCAATTAGACAAGAAAAAATAAAAGGCATCCAAATTGGAAAAAAAAAAAAGTAAAATTGTCATTATTTGCAAATGATATAATACTATAGAGAGAGAACCCTAGAGATTCCACCCAAAAACTATTAGAAATGATAACTGAATTCAGTAAAGTAGCAAGATACAAAATATTTAAAAATCAGTTACATTATTATTCACCAATAATGAACTATAAGAAAGAGAAATTAATAAAACAGTCCCATTTACAATTTCATCAAAAAACAACAACCTAGAAGTAAATATAACTAAGAAAGTAAAAGACCTGAACTCAGAAAATTATAAAAAATAAAGAAGATAAAAATAAATGGAAGAATATATTGTGTTCATGGATTGGAAGAACTAACATCATTAAAATTTCCATACTACCCAAAGCAATCTATAGATTTTATGCAATCAGTAACAAAACACCAATAGCATTTTTCACAGAACTAGAACAAATAATCCTCAAATTCATATGAAACCACAGAAGACCCTGAATAGCCAGAAAAGTCTTGAGAAAGAAGAAACAAAGTTGGAGATATCATGCTACCTGATATCAAACTATACTACAAGGCCATATTATTATAATTAAAAGAGCAGAGCTTACGTTGAACACGTAAGGACGCTGTGAGGGGACGTGCAGAACTCAGGTCGTGTCTTTGCAACTTTGATTCCCTTTTCTCAGCCTACAGTTATTTCAAAGTTAAAAGTGTTTTATGTAGTATGTAAACGTGCAGCTGAATAGGGTGGTCCTGGTTGCAGGTTATATCTTTGTTTGCTGGACTTCCATGCACTTTGATTTTCTGGAACTTATGGTTGTTTCTGGTTTTGGGGTGGTTGTGTTCCTTCTTGGTTGTGGAGGGAGACGCCGCATGTCTGTCTGTGCCTCCATCTTGGCCAGAAGTCCTCCTAGTGAATATTTTAATTGAATTATTATATTCTTCAATTCCTGAAGTTCTGTTTTTTAAGATATTTTCATTTTGTTCATGCATCATTTTCCTGATTTTCCTTAGTTGTCTGTTTTCTCTCGAAGTTCATTGAACTTATTTAAGATGGTCGTTTTTATTTTTGTCTCATAATTATTAGGTCTTCATTTCTTTAAGGTTGTTTCTGTGCTGGCTTAGGGGAGGGGCTCTCATGGGTGAAATAATTTTTTTAACCATTTTAATGTAGCTGGTTTTGGCTTTGCACTTTCCTGGGATATTATGACTTTTTAACTGGTTTCTGGAGTTCTCTTAAAGCGTTTTTAGACAGTATATTGTTAAGTTCGTGTCTCTGTGGAAGAACAAAGTGTGGGGCTTCCTATTTTTCTAAAGGATTGGGCTGGCCTGGCAGAGGGTCCCTGGTTTATTCTTTGGGTGTTCTAGAGGGAACAGGCTATGAGGCAGAAGCCTGTCATTCTTCCAAAGTTGTGTAGTTTTTGTATTTTATGCTGTTTTAGTTTGTAACTAGCCCTATAGAAATAAGGTGATTAAAACAGGGGGAAATGATAGCAGGGCCCAGGTGTTAAGAGTTTAGCCTTAATTGATAGGCTTAAGTAATTGAAGCTGTGACTGGATAGACTTTCTTTATCACCAAACCTTTGCTTCTGGAATTTTGCCTAGAGGGTGGCGGCAGGCAGCAGGACCCCAAATTGCTTTTCGGTAGCATAACTACTATTGAATCAAGATTAAAGCATTTCCATCTCCCTAAAAATTATCCTGTGTCTTGTTGTATCATCCTTTCCTCTAGCCCCATAGCCCAAGGCAACCAGTGATCTACTTTCTGTCTCTATAATTTTGCATTTTCTAGAACTTCATGTAGACTTTTATGCTTTGCTTCTTTCACTTAGCGTAATGCTTTTTGAGATTCATTTGTGTTGTTTTGTGTATCAGTATTTTGATCTTTTTATTGCTGTGGATGTCTGTGACGCGATATTCTAGCGTCCGCATCATTTAGAGCTGCGACTCAGAACATGGCGTGTTCCTAGAAGCCACTTTCGGCATCAGTGGGCGGCGGCGCGTGGACTTGCAAGCGTGGGGCGCGGGACCAACCGACGCCACTTCGTGTTGGACAGTGGAAGCTGGAGAGCCGGGCTATTCAGACTGAGCCAATTGGTTTCCATGGATCTCAATAGTGCCAGCACTGTTGTTCTTCAAGTCTTAACTCAGGCCACCAGTCAGGATACTGCTGTGTTAAAGCCAGCTGAGGAGCAGTTGAAACAGTGGGAAACACAGCCAGGTTTTTATTCAGTGTTGCTGGTAAGTTGCTTAAAAATAGTTATTATTTTTAATAAAATGAGACACTATTCTATTGTTTTAAAAACCTACTTGTGTTGGTGGTTTACTTAGTGAAACTGATCCAAATGTTTGGCTGCCATTGCACTGCCATTTACTAATTCGAGGCATGGCACTTGGAGGACATTTAAGAGATGTTTATTGTTGGGTGAGTATACCCAAGCAGGGTATTGGTAGTATCTGCTTAGAAGGTTACACTGCCAGTTTTCTATTTTAGCCTGTAAATGCTGCCCTCAAGACTGTAAAGGAGGAAAGAGGAAGGACATCTCTAAAATCAGAGAAGGAAAACTCTGACTCCAAAAAACCTCCGCTGCCTTGCGGCATACCTCTTCAGGGGAAAGGCTAAGGGAGTAAACCCCGACAGAAAATCCGGAGCCGGAGTCCCTAAGGCGGTTTGACGTTGTAGTCAACACCGGCAACTCCTGCGGCGCACCTGAAGCCAAGCTGTATTGACTTCGTCTTTCCCTTGGACCCTTCAGCTGCGAAGAGAGGGGGGGTCTGCTGCATGGGCAACAGCAGACCCTCCATATCACCCTGCCCAGGCTCTGTAGCTTCAGTTTCACTGGAGAGGACACTCCAGCATCATCGCAAGATGTCGACTCAACACGGGAGGAGACAGATACCGGTTATAAGCTCATCCGATTGGCGAAGGAAACAAGCGCCAGGGGTCTCCTCTGACGGTGGGAGAGGTCATCGCACCTCACTGGACAGCTACCGTCTCGCCATGGCTCGCCTGCCACACTGGGTGCGTGGGGATCAGAGAGGCGCCTCTCGAAAAGTGGGCCACAAAACACCCGCACCAGTTAATTCCAAGCAAACAACAAGAAAGAAGCCTCCGGCTCTTCGCCTCGCTAGCTGGAACATCAGGACCATGTGCCCCGGACTTACTGCAGACCTTCCGTGGATCAAGGGTGCCAGGAAAACTGCTGTCATCGATAGGGAACTGGCACGACTAAACATCGACATTGCGGCTCTACAGGAGACCCGGTTGGCCGACAATGGAACTATCAGAGAAACCAACTACACCTTCTACTGGCAAGGGAAGTCTCCGGACCAACCAAGACAGCACGGTGTTGGGTTCGCTGTGAAGAACACGCTTGTTAACTCCATAGAGCCACCCACAGGAGGCACAGAGAGATTACTTACCCTCCGATTGTCAACAACTTTTGGCCCAGTCAGCATTCTTAGCGCGTATGCCCCAGCCCTCTGCGCCACTACCGAAGAGAAAGAACAGTTCTACCATGCACTGGACGAAGCGTTATCCAAGATTCCCAGAAGTAACGCTCTCTATCTCCTTGGAGACTTCAACGCAAGAGTAGGAGCCGACCACATGGCCTGGCCCACCTGCCTTGGAAACTTTGGGAGAGGAAAGATCAATGAGAATGGTCAGCGACTGCTTGAGCTTTTGTGTCACCACGGCCTGTGCGTGACAAACACATTCTTCAAGTGCAAAGAGATCCACCAGGTGTCATGGAGGCACCCCCGCTCCCGCCATTGGCACCAGCTTGACCTCGTCATCACCAGAAGAACGGATATTGGCAGCACCCTCCTCACCCGCAGCTACCACAGTGCAGACTGCGACACGGACCATGCCCTCGTGGTAAACAAGGTGCGCATAATGCCGAAGAGGTTGCACCACTCCAAGATGAAGGGTCGCCCACGCATCAACACCAGTTGTGCCAGCAACCCAGTTAAGACCCAGCAATTCATCAACAAGATGGAAGATGCACTCGGCGAGGGAGTGGCGGCAGATGACATTATCGAATCCAATTGGCCACGTCTCCACGACGCCATATACAACTCCGCCATTATTGCTTACGGGAAGAAAGAGCGGAAGAACGCTGACTGGTACGAGGCTCACTGGGAAGAAATGGAACCCGTGATCGAGGCTAAGAGGAAGGCCCTACTGGCTTACAAGGTCACGCCCACTCCCAGCACACTTCAAGCTCTACGGGCTGCCAGGAACAAAGTCCAGAAGACCGCCCGCCACTGTGCCAACACCTATTGGCTAAACCTGTGCAGAAGCATTCAGGAAGCCGCCGATATAGGCAATGCACGAGGAATGTATGAGGGTATCAAGAAGGCAACAGGCCCAATCCCCTCCAAGATCGCCCCCCTTAAGTCCAAGACAGGTGAGGTCATCACTGACCAGGAACAGCAAATGCGGCGGTGGACCGAGCACTACCTCGAGCTGTACGCAACGAAGAACACCGTAACAGACACTGCTCTTAAAGCCATCCCAGACCTACCAGTCATGGAGGAGCTAGACACCCCACCTACTGCGGCAGAGCTCGGCAAAGCCATCGACTGCCTCGCTTGTGGGAAAGCACCAGGAAGCGACGGAATCCCTCCAGAAATCCTAAAGAGTGGGAAACCAGTCCTGCTACAGCCGCTCCACCATCTACTCTGTCTCTGCTGGAAGGAGGGTTACATCCCCCAGGATATGAGAGACGCCAACATTATCACCATGTACAAGAACAAAGGAGACCGCAGCGACTGCAACAACTACCGGGGCATCTCTCTCCTCAGCGTCGTCGGCAAAGTATTCGCCCGGGTCGCTCTTGCCCGCCTGCAGACCCTTGCTTCCCGCGTCTACCCAGAGTCCCAGTGTGGCTTCAGAGCTGGCCGATCAACAGTGGACATGATCTTCTCCCTACGCCAGCTGCAGGAGAAGTGTCACGAGCAGCATAAACCACTCTACCTCGCCTTTATTGACCTCACGAAGGCGTTTGATCTGGTCAGTCGAAGCGGACTCTTCAGCTTGCTACGGAAGATTGGCTGTCCACCACATCTGCTTGCTGTGGTCATGTCCTTTCACGACAACATGCACAGCACGGTGTCCTACAACGGCGCAACCTCTGAGGCCTTCCCAGTCAGCAGCGGAGTAAAGCAGGGCTGCGTCCTCGCGCCTACGCTGTTCGGAATCTTCTTCTCCATGCTCCTCCAATACGCCTTTAAGGACTGCAGCGAGGGTGTCTTCATTCACACCAGATCCGATGGCAAGCTCTACAACCTGGCCCGTCTACGAGCCAAGACCAAAGTCAAAGAGGTGCTCATCCGTGAGATGCTCTTCGCCGACGACGCAGCTTTGACATCACACTCCGAAGGGGGACTCCAGCAGCTAGTCACTTGCCTTTCCCACGCATGCAAGGAGTTCGGACTAGCCATCAGCCTGACGAAGACGAATGTTATGGCTCAAGGCACGGGGACTCCCCCATGCATCACCATCGACGGATACACCCTGGAGGTTGTCAACGACTTCACTTACCTCGGGTCCACCATCTCGAGCTCTCTGTCAGTCGACTTGGAGGTCAACCGGAGAATCGCCAGGGCAGCCACAGTTATGGCCAGACTGAACCGGCGAGCGTGGAACAATTCCAGCCTCACTGAGAAAACCAGACTGCGCATCTACCAAGCCTGCGTACTCAGCACTCTCCTCTATGGCAGCGAGACGTGGACCACCTACGCAAGGCACGAAAGGAAACTCAACAGCTTCCACATGAGGTGCCTGCGACGCGTCCTGCATGTCGCCTGGCAGGATAAGGTCCCCAACACCGAGGTGCTGAAGCGAGCCAATATGAGCAGTTTGCATGCAGTTCTTAGCGAGAGACGCCTCAGGTGGCTCGGCCATGTCAAAAGAATGGATGCAGGCCGTATCCCCAAAGACCTCCTCTACGGCGAGCTAGCAGAAGGCAAGAGGATGACAGGGCGCCCAAAACTGCGGTTCAAAGACATCTGCAAAAAGGACATGACACAATGCTCCATCAATCTCAACACATGGGAAGTTCAAGCAGACGACCGCCTAGCCTGGAGGCTCGCAGTCAGGCAAGGTACGTCACATGCAGAGGCTGCGCGCAACGAGGAGGCGGTCCAGAAAAGATCGAGGCGGAAGCAGCGTCAACAGAAGCAACAACGGCCATCTGCCTTCACCTGTACCAAGTGCGGCAGGGATTGTCACTCCCGAATCGGACTGCACAGCCATTCTCGGCGGTGCAGATAGACTCTTAAGAAGCTACGCCATCGTCTCTCGAGACGGACGGCTGCCGACGACGACGAAAAGAGCAGAGCATGATACTGGCATAAAAATAGACACATAGAACAATGGAACAGACTAGAGAGACCAGAAATAAACCCATACCATTATGGTCAATTAATGTATGACAAAGGAGACAAGAATGTAAAACGGGATAGACAGTCTCTTCAATAAATGAAACTAGACCACTTTTTTACACCATATACAACAATGAATTCAAAATGAGTTAAAGATTTAAATGTGATGCCTGAAGCCATAAAACTTCTAAAAGAAAATATAGGCAGTAAATTCTCTGACATTGTTCTTAGTAATATTTTTAATATATCTCCTTGGGCGAGGGAAACATAAGAAAAAAATTTTTAATGGGGCTATATCGAACTAAAAAGGTCTTGCACAGGAAATGACACCATTAACATAATGAAAAGACAACCTAATATTTGCCAATGATACATCCAATAATGGGTTAATATCCAAAATTTTAAGGAACTTATATACCAAAAAAAAAAAAAATTATATATATATATATATATATAGTGCAATTATATATATATATATATATATATATATATATATATATATATATAGTGCAATTAAATAATGGGCAGAGGACCTGAATAGACATTTCTCTAAAGAGGACATGCAGATGACCAAAAGACATATTAAAAGATGCTCAATATCACTAATCATCAGAGAAATGCAAATTAAAATCACAATGAGATACCACCTCACACCTGTCAGAATGGCTATCATCAATAAATCTACAAACAACAGGTGCTGGTGAGGATGTGAAAAAAAGGTAATCCTTGTGCATTGTTGATGGGATTACAAATAGGTACAGCCACTATGGAAAGTATAGAGATACCTCAAAAAATTAAAAATGGAACTGCCTTATGACCCAGCAATTCCACGTCTGGGAATATATTTAAAGAGACCCAAAACACTAATTTAAAAGAATTTATGGACCACTATGTTCATAGCAGCATCATGTACAATAACTAAGATACGGAAGCAACTTAAGTGCCCATAAATAGACAACTGGATAAAGAAGTGTTACATATGTACAATGAAATATATTACTCAGCCATAAAAAAGAATGAAATCTGACCATTCGTGACAACATGGGAGGATCTAGATGGTACTATACTATGGGAAATAAGTCAGACAGTGAAAGACAATTACCATGTGATTTCACTATGTGTGGAATCTAATGAATAAAATAACAAGGCAAAATCTTTTCTATTTGTTCCTTTTCAATCTGTGTCTTAAGATCAGAAGTGAATCTCTTATAGACAGCATATATATGGGTCTTGTTTTTTTGGTTTTTTTTTTTTCTAGTTCAGAAATAACAGTTTAATGGACAAACAAAACCTCACAATAAATAAAATATTGAAACATCATTCTTTTTTCATTCAACAACATAAAGAGTTTTTTGTTGTCATACATTTAAAGCTTTTACAACCAAATCAACTTACTAGCAACTAAAAAAAGAGAAAAAAGACTATCACAATACACAGAAAGATAGAAGTTTAAAACTGCAGACATTATACAAATAAGCAAGATGCATAGTACCCATATCCAGAGCTTTCTAGAAATGTTATCATATAATTCACCAGTTTATTTGTTACATCTCTAATATCAAAGTTAACATCACTTTTGTTCAGACAAAATTAACATTTCTTTAAAAAACCTTATAAGTATATAAACCCAAACCACAAAACATTTTCTAACTGTGTATTTACTCTAAGTACAAATGGACTTTTGGAAATTGCATTCACAATGCTATCTAAAGAAGATTTTATGAAACTATCAGTGTATTTAGATATGTCTTGAGGCTTAAATTCATTGGACCACATCCCACATATACTTTTCTGTCATACTTACCTTGGGCATATACATATTCTCAAAGTTAATAGTTACATAATTAAAATTAAACTATTATTCTAGAAATAAGTGTCAATTTTTCCTGAATAGGGAATCTGGAACTGGTCCACTGCAACTATATCACACAGCAAATGTTTCTTCACAAACAAGCTGAACTTGTCTTAGTAAAGCCCCTTTCTAAGAGTTATAAATATTTTAATGTTAATCATCAGTACTGGGTTTTAGAGACTAATAAGCCTTTTGTTCTCTATTTTCTGTGGACATTCTATTTCCTCAAACCTAAAAAATGCTAAACAATTTCCTCTCATAAATGTATACATTCAACTTCTCCTACATCATGAAAAGTTCATTAGCTGAAGTCACAAAGCTTATATTTTTATTTAAAATACATTGTGTAAGAACTTGAATTCATTCTAAAATGGACTCTGCCACCTTCATTTTACTTCCTTGAAGGGTCTTTTCAAGCAGGGCATCAGCTTTCAGTGTTTCTTGCCCATCCTTTTGCCTGGCCTATTGCAACACAGTCTTGCACATAAACCTAAACAATTATATTTTGGTTAATTCAGTAGAGTACAGCAAAATATCAAGATTCTCAGCATGTCAAAGTGTGAATCAGCACATCTCATTCATTGTTTCTGGGTTTCCACTGTCACAATTTAACCCCAAATTGTTATAGGATTACATCAAGTAAGCCCACAGTAGAATTTAAAATACAATGGGAAGAAACCAAAATCCTTACAAACTTAAAGCAACTAATTTAAATGAAACCTCATTCAGGATAAGGGATTGGACTAATTGAACAATGTGTTGTTGGCTTTTTTTTTAAGAGAACTAAAATGTTTTCAGTAAAGTTGCAAATGAAGATTTCCAGGAACAATGACTGCTCCACAAGAATTTCAGAGAAGACAGAGGAGAGAGGAAAATAAATATGTGGAAAGGGTGTGTCTCAAGGACAAGTGGCAATACTGTCATCAAGTTTACTTTGATGCAAATGGTTTAATGTTTTTAATTCTCTTTAGTATGGAGGCAAAACATATTTAATTAAAAGCACACAAGGGAATGAGGCCGAGTTTTCTCTTGACAAAGGAGAAAGTGCAAAGGGAACAAGCACCTCAACTGGAGTAGCAGCCCACAGAGAGCAGCGTTAACTTATAAGAGAAAACAGCTAAAGGGGATTCAGGGGCGCTCCAACAACAGAGCTGGGCAGGGAGTGCACACTTTTCAAATGGACCCATATTAGAACAGCTCTCCTCTCGCGTTCACCCTCCATCATAGGTTATTGATCATGATGATGAGAAGAGGTATCAGTTTATTCCTGACCTTCCACAAAGACATCTGCTGCAGCCTAAGGGCTCCTCTCCCACAGTGTCTGTAATAGGGCTGAGTGAAGTCCTGCCCTTTCTCTGAAAAGACTCGCACAGAAGCTCCGTGAAGAGTCAGCTTACACATTTTTGCTTCTTTGCTGACACCAAAATGGAAATGAACATTTATATTTCCAGGATACAGGAAAACCAACTGTGTCAACATGTGATGGAAAATGGACCACAGACATATGGCCAATGGCTTAATGTCATCATGGGCGCTAATCATAGAGAATATAAAAGAAAATAGATGATAAATTACCTAACCTGAAACATGACAATGTGTGTCAAATTTCTTAGTTTGCATATTGTAGGGTACAGATATGATGTTAAATATGGCTGGGGACACTGAGGTAATTCCAAAAAGCAGGATGAATAGCCAGTACGCATGGAGGAATGTGGCTCGCTCAGACCAACAGCGGAGAGCAGGAAGCCTCATCCTCCTTTTATTGGATTTTACAGATATGCTAATTAACAGGGAGGGTCCAGGAAAGAGCTCACAGGCAGATCCTGGGAATGTTTACAAAATACTTGAAACTTACAACAGAGGAAGCTTAAAGGATTAACTAAAGAGAACACTTCCTGACCAACAAGTCTATATAGCATTCCTAGACAGAAAGATAGGAAAACAGAAATCTAATCACTTACTCTTTTAAGGCTAAGGAACAGATGCACTGTTCAGAACGCAATTAAGGTTAAACACCATTTGTACTTAATTTTGTCTGATTTCCTTATCAATGTCAGGGAAGATGGGGTACTCAGCAAGATTCTGTTTAAGTCACAGGATGTCTTTAAGATCCTGACTCCTGAGCAGTCAGAGACTGTCGGCAGCAGCAAGTCTAGCTCGCTGCTTGGATCATTAAACACCTGGACCAAGAGGCATGTAAACATACCTCAAATCAGAAGTCTTGATTTCCAGCATCAGCATATTGATTAAGAAGGTGCCATACAGTCTAGAAATTCATGACATACACATTGGCAAAAACCATACACCATCAGAATAACAAGGCTCCAAGGAATGAGGCTAACAAAGATGACCCCGAGGGTGACCTACTTAGAGACCAGCAGGTAGATCCCTAAGGAGAAGGAGCTGAAGTAGAGGAAACCTAGCAACCAAACCAACACCCGGATGGACGTCTGAAACAGCAGGGAGGTACAGTTCCACACAGTCCAGTTGTGTGACAGAGTGGTAACAGAATCGAAACTTGTAGGTCTATAAAGTTCAACCACAGGAGTGGAGCTCAGAGATGGTGAGCTCTCTCTCTGCACCTCCATGGTGGTTATAACCAGACAGTTGGAGGAAGTGTGGGAAGGACTGACAAGAGAAGCCAGCCTCTTGGGGGTCAACAGCAGCTCCGTGGGGTTTTCTGGCAGGTACTTCTTGCCTTTGCCTCCACAAGTCAAGTTCACGAGGATGTTGTTGTCATCAGGCAGGCTACTAACTTCATCATCTGGCAGGCATGTCTCAAATCTGCAGAAAGGACAGATGATGATGCCTTGAGGGGAGTCCCCAAAGTCTATGATCTTATAGAGGCATTTGGCACAAACCCTGTGACAACACTCCAACACTTTGGGTCTCCTCTGTCTCAGATTGTATTGACTATAGCAGATCTTACACTCAAGCTCGTCAGAGACCTGGGACTCTGTGGCATCTTCTGGTGGTTGACTAGCCATCTTGAAGTATATGTACAATCTTTGGCCAGATGTGTCTTGTTGAAGAATGACTTCGATTAAGGTGTTCCTCAGAACATCACATCATTCAAATCAGACAGGGATGTGAAAGGCAGGAAAAGCAGTGGCAAAAACAAGAAATCTTCCAGGCATTTTCAGCTTCTACTTGTAACTCTGTCTCAAACACGTATTTGAAAAGGTCACACTGGGGATCAAGGAGGAAAGGCTCCAGGAAACACTTCAGGTTTTCAGTTGGGATTTCTAAAAGGGTATGACCTGTCTGGCTGAATATTTCTTTTCTATTTCTTTCTTTGTTGAACTTCCATGTAGTTCAATTTTCTGGATCTGCTGGAGTTTTTTTTTTTGTTTTGTTTTGAAGTGGTTATAAATTCCTTCTTTGTTGGGAGGGAGATGCAGCATTTCTTCCTATGCCTCCATCTTGACCGGAAGTCTGGGTCTTGTTTTTTAATCCATTCAGCAAACTAGGTCTTTTAATTGGAGAATTTAGTCCATTTACGTATAAATTAATTATTAAGAAGCATGTACATACTGGCAGCCTGTTTATTGTTTTCTGGTTATTTTTGTAAATTTTCTCTGTTTCTTTCTCTTTCTGTCCATCTGTGACTTAATGACTTTCTTTAGTGTTAGTTTTAGGCTTCTTCTATTTTTTGTGTACATTCGTTATAAGCTCTTGGTTTTTGCTTAGTCTGAGATTTATGTATAACTTCTTATGTATATAGCAGTTAATATTAACTTGCTGATTATTAAGTTCAAATGCATTCTAAAAGCACTACCTTTTACACTCCACCATGTTTTATTTCTTCATGTCATAGTTTACATACTTTTGTGTGTGTATACATTACCTTAGTATTGTAATTATAAATGATTTTATTACTTTTGCCTTTTAACCTACACACTAACTTTATAAGTGGTTGATCCATTGCCATTAGGGTATGTTTGCCTATACCAGTGAGATTTTCTCTTTCATATGTTTTCTTATATCTAGTTTCGGCCTTTTCTCCTTTAACATTTCCCTTCAACATTTCTTGTTATGCTGGTTTAGTGACAATGAACATTTTAGCTTTGCTTCTCTGAGAAACTCTATCTTTGGTTTAATTCTGAATGATAACCTCCTGGGTAGAGTTCTTGGTTGTAGGTTTTCCTTTCATTGTTTTGAATATGTCATACTATTCCGTTCTGGCCTACAAAGGTTCTGCTAAAAAATCAACTGATAGCATGATAGGGGTTTCTTCATAACTACTTGCTTTTCTCTCGCTGATTTTAAGATTCTCTCTTTGTCTTAATTTAACTTCTGTCATTTTAATCAATGTCTTTTGTGTCAGTGTCTTTAGGTTCATGTTGTTTTGGACTCTGTGCTCTGGACTTTGATGTCTGTTTCCTTCCCTGAGTTAGGAAAGTTTTCAGCCAGCATTTCTTCAAATAGTTTTTCTGTCCTGTTACTGCTCTCTCCTCCTGCTGGGACCCCTGTAATGTGAATGTGAGTATGCTTGATGTTGTCCCAGAGGTCACTAAAACTCTCCTCATTTTAATTCTTTTCTCTTTTTGATGTTTCATTTGGGTGATTTTTACTACCTTGTCTACCATGTTGCTGACACATTCTTCTGCATTATCTAAAACACTATTCTTTCTAGAGTATATTTCATTTAATTTATTGAATTCTTTAATTCTGATTGGTACTTTTTACATTTTCTATCTCTTTGTTGAAGTTCTCACTGTGTTTATTTATACTTCTCCTGAGTTCGGTGAACACCTTATGACAACTACTTTAAACTCTTTATCTGGTTGACTGTTTATTTTACATTTCATTTAGTTCTTGTTCGGGGGTTTTACCCTTGATGTTGTTGTTTTCATTCAAAATGTATTATCTGTCCCTCATTTTGCCTAAGTCTTGTGCTTATTTCAGTGTATTAGGTAGGTCACCTACCTCTCTTGGTATGAAAAGAAAGGCCTTATATAGAAGATGTTCTGTGAAGGTCCAGTAGTGCAATCCCCCCGTCACCTGATGCTCCAGGGTGACCCTGTGTGGGCTGTGTGCACTCTCCTATTGTGCTGGGCCATGACTATTGTGGCACATTTGTATGTGCATCTTGCCCCAAGCCTGGCTGCTATTGCTGCAGGTACACTGGTGGGCTGGGCTGGATCACAGACTGGTTGGCTGTGATGCCTGGCCGCTACTGCTGTGAGCACACTGGAGTGTGGGACAGACCCCTGGCCCCACTCTTTGCAGGGTTTAACCTCAACCATCGCTTGTGTGCTGGTGTGAGGAATAGTTCTCCAGTGTGGGTGACGGCAAGGGCTACCCTCTACTGTCAAGGGTGCTTTGGTGAGCCTTTTAACCCTATTTGGGGGAGTTCCTGTGCAGCCCACCAGAGAATAAACAAGACAAACCCCCAGAATTGGATGCTACTTTGGGAGTGCTTGCTGGCCTGGGTGGGGAGATTGGGCTGGCTGAGTCATCAGGGGAATGCCAGGCAGGGCAAACAGTTAATGGGTAATAGTTGAAACCTGGAACTTCCACAGTGGGCCAGCTGGATATAAGGAAAGTAAAACAGCAAACAAAAAATGGTGTCTGCCAGTGCTTCCATCTGTTGGAGAGATTCCCAACAGATCTGTGCAAGCTCCAGTACGTGCTCTAAAATTAGGCAATATATAGTTTGACTCAGGTACTTTTCAAGCTGCTTTATCTGTGCTGGGACTCAAAGAGACTGAGTTTATGAGGCACTTTAGGGGAAGAGTTTTGGTTTTATTCTCTTCAGTCTTCAGCTCTCCAAGATGTAATCCTCACTAGTTTTCAATACAGGTATTATTGGCACTTTTCTTCCTGATGCAGGTCCCCGGGGCTGGGAAACCCAACGTGGGTCTCAGATCACTCTCTTCAGGTAGGGGCTCCACAGTTGTGAAATACCACACCACTGACACTCTTACCCATGTCAATGTGGCTTTTTTCCTCTATTTCCTCAGTTGTATTGAATCTGTTCTTATAGTCAGCAGGTCATTCTCACAGATTGTTCCTCTATATGTAGTTGTTTTTGCTGTTTCTATTGGAGGAAGTGAGCCCAGGATCTTTCTACTCTGCCATCATTTTCACCCTCTTCTGAAAATAATAAACTATTTACAAAAGAAAATGTATGACTCTCATGCAAAGAGAGTACTTTAGCTTATATTTGTTAATTCTTCAAACACTAGTGACAATTATTCCTGAGAATGCTCATATAATCTTACATAATGCCAATATTTCAGGATCTAAGGATTAGTGATAACACATGCCTTTCAAAAATTGATTACTAGGTATTACTTACTTCCTCTGCTTATTACTAGAAACAAGTGATACAGAGGTCAGGGTTGGCAGTTAGAGAATAATTGCCCTTGCTGCAGAACAGAAAGCCACTGACTCCTGTAGAAGAGATGACAATAGGCAACAGTGACATGCTGGGAAACACTTATTAATGGAGCTTCAAAAAGACTTCTAAATGACCTGAAATTGTGTCTAGCAAATGTATCAGCAAATCTTTGTGGCTTTATTACCCAACCCTCTTTCTATAGTAAACCACCTCCTTCTCTCACAGAGGAGTTATAAGTGGTCAGTCCTAGAACTGCCACAACTATACACATGTGCTCCAAAAGAGCTCTTCAGTGCCTTTCTGAAATGTACACACAAAGCTCTTTTTTAGTGTCAGTATGACCCATTTTCTCAAACAAGGTGAACCCAAAGAGGCCCACATCAGGACATATCATAATTAAATGCAAAAGGTTAAAGACAAAGAGAGAATCTTAAAAGCAGCAAGAGAAAAGCAATTATTTACCTACAAGGGAGCTCCCATAAGATATCAGCTGATTTCTGAGCAGAAACTTTGCAAGCCAGAAGGAACTGGCAAGAAATATTCAAAGTGATAAAAAGCAGGGACCTACAACCAAGATTACTCTACCCAACAAAGCTATTCTTTAGAATAGAAAGACAAATAAAGAGCTTCCCAGACAAGAAAAATCTAAAAGAGTTCAATACCAGTAAACCAGTATTATATGAAATGTTAAAGTGTCTTCTTTAAGAAAAAGAAATAAATCAAAAGTATGAACAATAAAATGACAATAAATATATGTCTATCAACAATTGAATCTAAAAAACAAAATAAATAAGCAGAACAGAAACAGACTCACAGATGCAGAGAATATTTTGACAGTTGCTAGAAGGTAGGGGGTTTGGGAGAATAGGTAAATAAGGTGAAGGAATTAAGAAGTACAAATTGGTAGTTATAGAATAGTCATGGGAATGTAAAGTACTGCCTAGGGAATATATACAGTAATATTCTATTAACTGTGTATGGTGTCAGATGGTTGCAAGATTTATTGGGATGATTACTTAGTAAATTACATTATGTCTAATCACTGAGGCATACACTGGAAACTAATATAATAATGTATGTCAACTGTAATTGAAAAATAAAAATGATTTAAAATGAAAAAAAAAAGCAAGTTTTAACCTTAATCTTCTGCTTTATCTTATTTTCCACAGAGCCAAACAACCTAATGGGCCAAAGCAAATCAGAGTTTGAAAGGTATCTTTATTTTAATTCACCAATGGCTTAATTCATCAAGGAATCTGTAATTCCAAGTGTCTTGGCCATGACCACTAGAAACTCGCCTTTTAGAAAAACTAATGCAGAAGCCAACCTCTGCCAGTTTACTGCCTATAGAAAATAAGATGAATGCTTAGAGAAGTCCCCTGGAACCTGAAAAAAAATCAGAGAAATTTGTTACCTTCACAAAATAATGAACAATATTGTCATCAGTTTTTCAAAATTTCTTCTGAGTCATTGAGTAATGTGTTTTTTACTTGCTAAGAGGAAGTTGATTCATGGTTTCACAGAGAAGTTGGTGCCAAGGTGAGGCAGGGCATTGCTTCCATTTATCTACCTCAATGCTACAGTTATTTGGAAAATTGGCTTAATCTTCCTCAAAAGTTCAAGTTAGCAGAAGGATCACAAGGTCATGTTTGTCCATCTAGTACTACATCCTGCTGCTGGCAATGGCCAAGAAGAGAATTCCCCAGGGGAAAAGTTGATGTTCATTTCATAACATTTCTTGTTAACAATGAAATGAAACATTCAAGTGAAAATGTTTTTTCTAACATTTCTTCACCACATGAGAAAATACAAGAGATTAAGTTTAATATTTAATGATAAAAGACTATTACAGCAATTTTCTCCTTTTCTTCAACTTCAAAATCTAACTTGGTCACTAAATGTTAGAACTGGGTAATTTTGGTTAGGTCAGCCTTTGCCATTATCTCGATTTAAAGACCAAGGAAAGTAAACTACTGAAGTCATATACAACATGGTAAAATATGATAATTACATTTAAATTTATCTCTGTAGCTGATTAATATAGCAAGTCATAAGAGGAGAACGATGGATGTAGCACAATAGCCATTTAGAAGGGAGCTTTTATTTGCCATAATGCTCCTTTCTAAAGTAGATCATACCTTTTTCTCACATTCAGAGGTAGGGAAAAAGCTTCTTTTGTCATTTTTCTGTGGGTGTGAGGTGTCTGTCACTGGGCTGGGCTCGGCTGGGCTGAGGGAATATTCTGAAGGATTTAGTTGTGGCTGCCCATGATTCACAAAGCACAGGAACTAAGCCACCACAATCTATCATGCTTTGTACAGATTTGCCAATGGTTTCATATCATTACATATTTTTTAGTACCTTTATACCAGTAATTCGAAGAGTGTAACAAAATTTTAAAATTTACTCACTGATTGGTCCTTGGCCTTTATCCTTGAAACTTGAGCTAACATGTGCACTGGCTTCCTGTATGGAATCATGGAGATCAGAGGCAACTCCTTAACCAGTAGTTGATGGTCCCTCTCCAAAGAAAATGATCTGAAGGGCTTAACAAACAAATGGCACCAATATCTCCCAACTTTAATAGGAACAGGAAATGACTGAGCACCTTACAGGTTCTCTAAAGACAGAGTCAGAAAGGTAAGGTCAGGGACTTGACTTTTTTTTGTATCTCACCATTTCCCTCATTGTTCCAAAAGAAAAGTCTGTTATAACTGAAATTAAAAAATAGGACAAGATCAGAGATGATTAAAAAACTGGACTTAATTAAAAGAATGAACTTGTGAGAAAAATAATAAGAGTGCTAGTGCAATAAGAGCAGAGTAGCTGTATGTATTAATGAATCTAAATGAAAAAGAGAGAAAAAATCATATGTAAGAATGGTATAGCAAAAAGGTGAGATTTACTAATAATAACAGTAGTTAAATTAGTGTACTCTGCTATATAGGCAATCATTTTTAATCTTCATAACAACCGGAAGAGGTATATATTACTATTGGCTCAATCTTATAAAAGAGGAAATAAAGATATACAGAGGTAAAGTGATTTGCCTATACAGCTGGAGTTAGTGTAGCTGGGATTCAAACCCAGGTTGTCTATATTCAGAGCCCACATTTTTAATCACAACATCGTATTGCTTCAGAGTCTCGCATTTTTTACTAACAAGCTGCATGAAATTATCCACATGCCTCGATTTTACTCAATAAATGCAGAGTAATACATTCTTTGTGTTTGTTTATGAGCTTGGACAAGGGGGAGCACTAGTCTGAAAGGCAATGTCATACAGTGGTTAGGTAGATCTGAAGTCAGAATGAGAGTGTCCAGTTCCCAGGTCTGGTCTGCTCCTTGCTCTCTGTGTGACCTTGGGCAAGTTACATAACCTCTCTCTGTGCCTCATCTTCCTCCGTGGCAAAGTAAGACTGTTAATAATACCTACACCATGGGTATACTATGAGAAAAAGGTGAGTTGTTATTGGTAAAGTGGTAAAAACAGTGGCTGGCACATAGTGAGTACCAAAATGTTTTGTTAAGTAAACTTAAAATCTGACTAGGGTAAGGCAACAAGTGTTTAAACTTCAGTACAAATTGACTACTTGCTGCTTAAAAATCAATACTGACTCTATATAGCCCATATTTATCCTTTGTCAATTTTTTAACCAGAAATTTGATCTGAAAAACTACTTTATATATTTTTTAAAACTTCTGTAAAGGATCTCTGATATGTTCATCAGCACTTAGTGCTTTTTCTCGTTTCAACAGCACTTTCTTCTCTGTTGCCTCTATGCTCAGGCTGGTTCTGCCTGTGTAGTGGTTTCTGATACATTGTTCTTCATTGCTGTTCAGTAAAAATCCCAGTGCAAAGAAATTCTTTTCTTTTAAGTGTATTTTATTGATTATGTTGTTACAGTAGTCCCAATTTTTTTCCCCTTTGCTCTCCTCTGCCCAGTACCCACCTTCCTTCCAGCAATCCCACCCTGATTAGTTCATGTCCATGGGTCGTGCATATAAGTTCTTTGGCTTCACCCTTTCCAATATTATTCTTAACTTCCCCTTGTCTATTTTGTGCCAACCAATTATACTTCTTGATTCCTACACACCATTTCCCCATTTCACCCCTTCCCGCTCCCAGCTGATAACCCTACAAATGATCCCTATACCTATGATTCTGGTCCTATTCCGGTTTGCTTAGTTGGATTTTGTTCTTATTTTTTAAATTCAGTGTTGATAGTTGTGAGTTTGTTGTCATTTTAATGGTCATAGTTTTGATCTTCTTTTTCTTAAATAAGTCTCCTTAACATTTCATATAATAATGGCTTGGTGATAATGAACTCACTTAGCTTTACCTTGTCTGGGAAGCACTTCATCTGCCCTGCCATTCTAAATGATAGCTTTTCTGGGTAGATTAGTCTTGGTTGTCAGTCCTTGCTTTTCATCACATTGAATACTTCTTGCCAGTCCTTTTTTGCCTGCAAAGTTTCTTTTGAGAAGTCAGCTGATAGTCTTATATGCACCCATTTGTAGGTAATGCTCTGCTTTGCTCTTGCTGCTTTTAATATTCTCTCTTTATCTTGAACCTTGGCATTTTAATTATGATGTGTCTTGGTATGGTCCTCTGCAAAGAGATTTTTATTACCGGTAAGTACAACCAAGTCCCAGAACTGACTCTCATTGGCCTGAATTGAGTCACTTGATGACCCTGGAACCAAACACAGTGGGCAAGAAATAGAATGTGCTGATTGGCCAGGCCTAAGTCACTCAGCCAAAGAGAGATAGAGACAGCCTCACCCAAACCAGCTAAATGGGGAGTGTGGGAAAGATTATATCTTATCATGTTACTATGACATTCAAGCAGCCCTGTGGAAGAATCAGTGACATGAGGAAATGAGGCCGCCTTCTAATAACCAGTCCCAGCTTGCTGGACATGTGAGTGAGCCACTTAAAAGTGTATCTTCCAGCCCCAGGCAGGCCTGAAGATTAGAATCCTGGCCAACATCTTGGCTGCAACCTCACCAGAGACACTGAGCCAGAATCACTGAGCTAAATCCCTTCTGAATTCTGGACTAAATAATGAAGTAATAAATGTCTGTTGTTTTAAGCTGCTATGTTTCACGTAGTATTTTTGTATATACTCAGAGCACACCCTTACATATATTCCCTAGTTTTATCCATTGACAGGGGCTGGGTGCATTGGCACTTTAAAACCAATGAGCATGCCAAATGTCCAGATTTTGATTTTTAAATACAATTCTCCTCTAAAAGGAACCAGGGCTCCTTGGGGAAATCACTGACTTCAGGGCTAGAGCAGGAAAAATGAAAGATCAGCCTCAATATTGTATTCGGTATAATAAGGGAATTGGCCAACAGTTATGGAAGCTATCTTGAAAGGGCTTGCACTGGAAAATCTCGGCCAATCTGACTGTCAGAATGAGTAATGTCAGTAAAAGATTATAACCCATTGAATAGAACAAGAATTTATAAGTCTACACTGATATAAATAAGTGAAAATATAAATTTGGAGGAATAAATTCCTTGTAATAGAATGCCAATGAACAAATGAAGGAGGAATGATTAAGTTAGAAAATAACCATTTGGCAGCTATCATAGTAATAATTAAGTCAGCCAAGAAATATCAAAAGATGCTAAAATTAGTGAGTGCAAGTTTGATGAGGAATGGAATGTTTACATAATATCAACTACCCACAAAAATGCTTATTAATTGTGAAGAAGAAAACAGTTTTTCAGAAGAGAAATCTGGCAGTCACCGCTTAAACAAAAAATTTAAATTAACACCACCTTGTAATGGGACAAACTGAAAACATGTACCACCTAATTGGATGCAGTAAGAATGCAAAATCATAACTGTAGTATTCCAGCCCTAGAAGAAGCTCAAGTTGAATCAATCACAAGGAAATATTAGATAAATCCAAATTTAGAGACATTTTATAAACTAATTTGACAAATTGTCAAAGTATGAAATTTAAAAAAAGACTGAGGAATTGTTCCTGATTAAAAGGGGACTGAAGAGTTATGACAGCTTGGTGCATCATGTGATCCAGGACTGAATTTTTTTACTATAAGGGACATTATTGGGACAAATGGAAAAACTTGAATGATATCCGTGATTTAGGTGGTAGCAATGTATTAATGTTAATTTTCTGACTTTGATGATGTCACTGCAGTTATGGGGAAGATTGTACTTATTTGTAGATAACACGTACTAGAGTATTTGAGGTTATGGGGCAATCTTATAAACTACTTGGTCAAATGGTTCAGAATGAAAAAACTCTTTAAACTATTTTCTGTAGGTTTGTAGTTATTTCAAATTAAAAGAAAAAAACATACTACAGATATGAAAATTACAGCCCTCATTTGGCAGAAAATATACAGTTTAAAGATACATAGTACTAAATAGAAAAAATACACAGTAAGGCATGCATAGCAGACATCATACACAGGTAAAGCGCCAACAACAACAACAACATAGAAGAGAAAAGAGAGACATAGACAGTAGATTCAAACACAGTCATCCGCTGAATTACTTAGTGTCCCAACAGGAATCAGATGGTATGTCAAAACAGAAAAACTTAATGAGGGTTTCATATAAACAGATTATGGTAACCATACATTAGCTGTCTTAATGCTGAAGGTATTATGAAGTGAGAAAGTAGTACAGGAATTTAGAATGAGTCATGCTTACTGCCTTGAGAGAATCAGTGCTGCTGTTTGACAGACAGAACCAGCTGGAGGAGACTTTGTCGAAAGGGTACCAGAACCTCACTTCCTTTCCTCTCTTCCATCTACTGCCAGGGCTTCCTAGTGGCAAAACTCAACCAAAAACCAGGGGGCATGGGAACTCACTAATGTGAGTCAGCCTGTCTGGGCAGAAAGCCAGGTATAGAAGAATGGAGGGTAAATGGGGGGGTGGCAGTAGGATCAAAGGAAGAAATTTGGCCTATCTACCTGAAATATATAAAATAAAGAACATAAATGTTTATCTCTGTAAAAATAACTATCAGTAAGGACTCTGTATTTAAAATCTTTAAGAAACTTAAAGAGAGACTGAAAAAAAATTTAATGGAAAAATAAAACTCAACCAACATCAAGGAACACAAAAGGCATTGGTTGGTTCAAAACTGTGCAAAGAAGTACAGCTTAGAGAAAAAAAAAATCTGAAAAGCAACAGGTAGGAACCGTTAGCCACATTTCCTTTAAGCACAATGGCCTAAAAGTTTTATCAGTTCTCTAGTGAGAAGAATTGAAAGTATATATCAAAATTATTTGTAAATATTATCTGCTTGGTAAACTACATAAAGTTCTCAATTTTATACAGATTCAATCCTTTCCGTATACAGGTATCCTTTTATGAAAGTTCGAGCTACACTATTATGAAAGGGCTGCATTAGTATTATTTGTTTTTGCTAACTGCAAGAAATTTGAAGAGGGTTTTCACTTTTACAAAACAAAAAGGTGGGGAAGCAAAACTAGTGTTCAGCACTGGTTCCTCAGTGAGTAGGTACAGAGGCAGCACACATCCTGAGAAGCAAGAGTGGTGCTACCAAGCTCCTTCCCAGCACTACATTCAGCATCTCAGCATTAAGCTGCCATAGTTTTTGCACCATGTCTGTGAGCATCTGTGCTTTATCTCAATTTATTTTGTGCATCCCTTAACCAGATGTATCCTAAGGTATCAGAAAAGCCTAAGAGAGCTCATAAGGGTGTTATGCTTAGTGTAAAACTGGACATGATTAAGCATATTTGATATGATTCTGTAGGTTATTTGGGGGGTCTGGGGACATGCAAAAATTTTTTATATAAGTTAATGGCAGTTGCCTCTTTGCTTTACAACATTTTAGCTTACAAAATGTTTCGAAGGAAACCTCTATTTACAGGGGAAATCTGTAATCTTTTTGTTGCTGTATAAAGTCTGACAGCTAAAACCTCTCTGGGTTTATAAATCTGATTGAGTAAATCCCATCATTAAATTGTGATCAATAATTTTTACCCCAAATTGGCAATTAAAGGGCTATTCTCAAAAATGTTGCCTTAACAAGGTTTCTTCCTGGCTGATTGTGCTAAAGATTATTTATAGAGAAGACAAGTGTAGAGAACCAATACAGTTTGCAATCAAGTAATCTGTCTCATAGTTTTCCTCAAATTTAAAAAAAAAACTTACTGCAAAGAAGTGAAAGTTACAGAAAAAAAAAAAACATGTTCTATGATAACAGTACATTTGGTCTCTATGGTGATCTTCAATAAGTCTTTAAACCCATTATATTTTATCTGTATTATAATACTTTTATTTTTTTAACATCATTATGAAAAATTCAGAACATATTAACCCCATTTTACAGATGAAAAATTAATTAAAATCTAGTAACTAGCAGAAACAAAATTTAAATCCAAATTTCCTGAATCCAAGTCAAGTAAATTTTTCATTATATAATTCTACCTGTAATTTAACCCAGTAGTACATTTAAGCCACTGTACCTATTTTCTAAGAATATTTTATGATTTCAGTATATAATACTTTATCATAATGAAGCATTTTCCTCAAACACAATGAAAAAAGGGCAAATGGAGGCCAGAAGGGAGGGAAGAGAGTAAGAAAGAAAGGGAAGGAATGTGTGGGTTTGCACTTGAAGGACATTCTACTAAACACCCAGAGAGGAAGTGCTGCTTTGAAAGCAAAGTTAGGAATAGCCACTAATGGTTCTTCTCTATATTTTTTCAATGGCTCCAGGCTGTGAATGGCCACTGGCCTGAATACTCTTCAGGTAACCATTAGAAAAGTTGATTCCATTGCTTGGGAAAGTCCTTGCCAGTAAGATATACAGAGACACACAAGAGAAACAGTAGTAACACGAGAAGAAGAGTCACTTTAAAAATCACTGTTACATACTTGACACTCATATAATATTGTATGTTAATTATGATTAAAAATAAATTTTTAAAAGGGGGAAAAATTCCTTTGAGAGACACTTGCTGAGTTTCTGACGTTAAAGAAACAAAAATTAGACAACGCCATATCAGTCAGCATGAAATGAAATATGAGGGTGACCCCCCCAAAACTGGAATTATCTTCTGGAGGGTGGACCCTTTGTAGTACAGGCTTCCCTGACTAGGTGAGTGTCCTAGGAACCCATCTGTATCAGTGTACCAGCTGGGATTGTTGCGAGAGGCTGCATTTGGCGTCAGTAAATTTTTTTGAAGATTATTTTAATGCGTTTGCCCATTTTGTGATGGGTGATTTATGAGCACACCTGCCCACACTGTGCTGAGTGTTCAGCAGTTTTTGACCAAAACCAGCATGACCCCATGCTCCACCCTCCCTATTCACCCAATCTTGTGCCAAATTTTTGTTTCTCTGGATGAAAAAGAAAATGTGCTCAAGGGGAAACCTTTTGCCAATGTGGAAGAGGTGAAACAAAAACTGCAGAAGCCCTAAAAGGCATCAAAATCTACAAGTTTAAAAACTGTTTTGTGCAATGGAGAAAAGTCTTTATAGGTGTATTGCATCATATGGAGAGTACTTTGAGGATGACTTGAGTTTAAACATGTAAGAATAACCACAAAGGGACTTCCGGCCAAGATGGAGGCCTGGACAGACAAACTGTGTCTCCCTCCACAGCTAAGAAGAAATACAACTACCTCAAAACTAGAGACAACCAGAAGTTCCAAAAAATCAAGCTGCATGGAAGTCGAACAAACAAAAATATAAAAAAGAAATACTCATCTGGACAGGTAGGAAGGGCGGAGCCAGGGCAGAGAGGACATGGTATGGTGGCAGCAGCAGCAGCTGCAGCAGTGGCAGGCTGGCAAAAAGCAGAGTCGCATGTTTTAAAAGTCAGGAAGGACACTTGGGGAGTGCTCCCAGCACCAGACCAGACCTCTGCAGCTCACAGTTCCAGCACCAGGGAAAATAAAGCCTCATTGCTTCTGACTGTGAAACCAGTGGGGGTTGGGTTGGAAGAAGAAACTGCTGGTCTCGGCAGAATCCGCTGGTTTTAACGGGCTCCCACGGTCCTAGAACATCTGCAGACCCAACCACTCTGGGAATGACAGCTAGGGCAACAGCTACAGAGGCAACAGTTCCATACAAAAGTGAGAGAAGTGCCTGGAAAAGGGGCGACTGCTGAGCAAGCAGCACTGTTCCCTCTCAGACCTCTCCCCCACATACAGCACCAAAATGTGGTGAAGTGGATCGTTCTGTACTGACGAATACCTAAGGCTCCGCCCCTTACAATGTAACAGGTGTGACAGCTCTACCTAAGACACAGAGGCACACAAACACAGGAGCCTGTCAAGTTGAGGAGACAGAAAAGTATGGCCCAAAAAGGGGAATGGATCAAGGTTTCAGTGGGAGAACTAAGCGACAAGGAGATAGTCAACCTAACAAAAGAGGAGATAGCCAACCTAACAGATGTGGAGTTCAAAACACTGGTGATAAAAATTCTGACAGACTTGACAGATATTCTTAAGTATGGCAAACCCATAAAGGAAGAAGTGAAAGCTATGCTAAATGAAACAAAGGAAAATCCACACAAAACCAATGGTGAAGGGAAGGAAACCAGGGTTCAAATCAATGATTTGGAATGTAAGGAAGAAAAAAACAGTCAACTGGTACAGAATGAGAAAACAAGAATTGAAAAACATGAGAAGAGGCTTAGGAACCTCTGGGACAACTTTAAACATGCAAACATCCGAACAACAGGGGTGCCAGAAGGAGAAGAGGAAGAGCAAGAAATTAAAAACTTATGTGAAAAATAATGAAGGAAAACTCCCCAAATTTGGGGAAGGAAATAGACATACAAGTCCAGGAGCACAGAGAGTCCCAAACAAGCTAGACCCAAAAGGACCACACCAAGACATATCATAATTAAAATGCCAATGGTTAAAGATAAAGAGAGAATCTTAAAAGCAGCAAGAGAAAAGTAGAGAGTTACCTACAAAGGGGTACCTATAAAACTTTCAGCTGAGCTCTCAAAAGAAACGTTGCAGGCAAGAAGGGACTGGCAAGAAGTATTCAAGGTGATGAAAAGCAAGGACTTACAACCATGATTACTCTATCCAGCAAAGCTATCATTTAGAATGACAGGGCAGATGAAGTACTTCCCAGACAAGGTAAAGCTTAAGGAACTCATCATCACCAAACTATTATTACTGTGTATGAAATGTCAAAGGGACTTCCTTAAGAAAAAGATCAAAATTATGAATATTGAAATGACAACAAACTCACAACTATCAGCAACTGAATCCAAAAAATAAAAACAAAATCTAACTAAGCAAACCAGAAAAGGAAGAGAATAAGAGGTATGGGGATCATCAGCTGGGATGGGGGAGGGGGAGAAATGGGGAAATGGTGCAGGGATTAAGCATAATTGGTTGGTACAAAATAGACATAGGGAAGTTAAGAATAATATAGGAAAGGGTGAAGCCAAAGAACTTAGATGCACAACCCATGGATATGAACTAAAGGAGGTGGGATTGTGGGAGGGAAGTGGGGTACTGGGCAGAGGAGAGAAAAGGGGGAAAAAATTGCGATACTCTAACAACAATCAATAAAATATACTTTTTAAAAAAGAGCACACCAGGAATTAATGTTATTAAATCAACTCTGCAGTTTGAATAAAGCATTAATATATAAAAATGAAAAAAAAAGTATTTTGGATGTTAAGAGATGAGAGGACAGAATGAAGCACATGACAAAAGAATCTAACTGTATTACAAAAGTATAAGTGACTTTATTGAAGGGGATGGGAAGAAAGATGCTGACTAAGTAACTTTGGAAATGAGTGAATCTGTAAGACTAAAGACAAAGGAAACTACAGAGCACTGTACTCTAGTTGATAAAGTTGTTTCCCATTGAAATATCGGTTAACAGTGAAATAATATACATGTATACTGGATTTGAACAAATAAGTAGATGGTTGGCAGATGGTGGGAGCCACTATTGGAGTGAAAGATTACAGACAAGTAAGGGGAGAAGGCAGAAGGCTAGCATGATCCATGCTGACTAGAGTTGGGAACATCAGTATGAACTCACGGTTAGCTTAATATAGGTATAGATGGTTACATAAGAAAAACTTGCAGAAATGTGTATATACTTGGGTTAATACAAGCATATCTTGTTTTATTGCACTTGGCTTTATCGTACCAAACAGATATTATTATCTATTTATTGATTCATTCATAAATTAAAGGTCTGTGGAAACCCTGAAAAATAAAAAGAATAAACACACAAATTTTTAATAAATAAATTCTAGTTTTTTTAGTCCCTTCTCATATATTTAAGTGATTAAACAACCACCCACTTCCCAGTGCCTTAAAACTGGGATTTTCCAGTGCTGTCACTACATGTCTATTGTGATTTGGCTGAGACTCTGCTTTAAGACACCATCACACTGGGAACCAGGCTAACGAAACAACCTCTCTCTGGAACACTGTTCATCACTGAGGCAGACGAAATGAGGGTAGACAACAAATTGCACACTGTCCACTAGGATGAAACACATATTCCTTCTCTTTAATTTTATTAACCAAAACAACAAATAGCCAAAGCACATGACCCCTCTAACTCCAGGGAAAGAGAGAAGTACAGACATGATGGAAAGGAGAATTGGAAACATTTAACAAAACTAATGACTCCCAGACATCTGCATACTCCTACAGTGGATTCCAGGGGCAGAGACACTTGGGGCACACCAACTATTCTACATAGTTCATTATGTCCCTCAGCCTCCTATGCAATTAGGAGAGAGCTGGGTGATTAGTTAAGGCAAACAGACCTTGAACAGAAATGATATTTATAACTTCTGGGCCTCAGGAGTTGAGAATTCATGTGCCATTCTATCCTTCTCTTCCTATGGCAGGGAAATCTCAAAAGCCAAGTGTTCCAGCTGGTGTTAAAAGATCAGTGGAGCCTCCATTAGCCCAGTTTCCTGAGTGATTGTGAGGAGGAGCTCATTCTGTCTCTACCAACTATTTCTGGACGTAAAATACAAATATGACTAACCTTTGGTTGTATAAGCACTGAGATTTCAGAATGTTTGTTGTGGCAGCTAGCATTAATTATTCCAATAAGGAAACTAATATCTGAATGCAAGGAGCTGGTATAACAAAAACCTAAAGTATGTGAACCTGTTTAGTGAGTAATGAACAGCAAGGAAACTGATACCAGAGGTTGCAAATATGTTTTGCAGTGGTAAAATATTTGGTGTAACCATTGCATGCAGTGACTTGGAAGTCACCTCACATGGGTATTTTAGCCATGAGTTTCAGAGTAAAATGGTAGGAAAGAGAGCATTTTTACAACTGGTGGCTTTTTGTTGCATTTACCAAGAAGTTAATTCAGAAAAAAAAAAAAAAAATTAGAGAATGGGATTAAAGAGATTTATAGGGACAGACCAGAAATCTGGGACCTTCCGGTTTGGAAAGTCAACTGCCTCTACATTTCAAAAGTAAGTAAGAAATAGGACTAACAACACTTTTAGTGACAATACCAAATAAAAACTCTTAGTTGATTGAAGTGCTCCCAGGTAGAGTCAGATTAAAGGTGTAATCTTCCCATTTAAATTCAGTAGTCCTAAAGTCAACTAGAGAAAGCAAGGTGTGGGACAACAGAAGCACAGAAATAAAGCAAAGCTGAGAATCAGGTAACAAAAAGAGTGAGGTTACTGGTACATGAGATTTACTGGAAGGAAGCAGACCAGAAGCCTACTTTTAAGGCAATGAATTGCCAAAGAAACAAGAACTTTGCCCAAAAAATCATTTGACTTAGAGCAATTCTTGATGAAACTTCCTTGACCAGAATGTACTGAGAAAGCTATTCAGCCTGCAGGAGGGAACATGTTTCCCAATACCCATTTTAGATGCACTGAAGAATAAAGAGAAAAGGACACATCCTGTAAAGGTTTACAGAAAAAGAGGTTCCTCTAAAGAATGGGGTCACAGCCCAATGAATTAAGGAAGCTTTCTACTACCCACAATGTCTAGTTAGTGGGATTTCAGAACTTCCACAACTCAATGACTGTTGCTGACAGTCTCCCCCCAAATCAGTGCATGTACTACTGTTATCCTGTCCTTCTTCCATTGTTACATACTGGATAGGGAGAGAGGCAGAAAAACAAGGGGAGCCAGTTGTGGACCTGACAGCAGACTTCACTGTAATGGCACACACCCTGAATCACCACTGAGATGATAAAGAGGAACAGCAAAGTTCTTCATATTTTAAAGACAGTATTTTGAGCTCTTTCACTGTTAGAATTTAAAACATTTGTAGTTTGACTTTTAACGCGTTTTGTTGAGTTTTAAGAAAAATTTAGAGTTGATAGAGAACCAATGTGGATTATTCCTACTTTGTGACCCTGATCAAGGATGAGGGAGCCCTGGCTGGGTGGCTCAATTGCGTGTAGCGTTGTCTTGCACACCAAAAGGTTACGGGGTTGGATCCCCAGTGAGCAGGCATGAGAAAGGCAACTGATCTCTCTCTCTCTCTGTCTCTCTGTCTCTCTTTCTCTCTCCCCCTCCCCCCTCGTCACTTCCTCACTCTCTAATATCAATAAACATATCCTCAGGTGAGGACTTAAAAACAAAATGAGGTAAATTTTCTGTAACAATAAGAGCTGATACATCAGATCCCAGCCTGCTGCTCAAAGCACATTCCCCCATATAATTACACCCTTAGGTAAGGGATAACTCTATGAGTTAAGACTATTTTTTGGTTACATATGAGCACAACCCAACAAAAATTAACATAAGCAAAAAAAAAAAAAAAAAAGAAATAAGTTGACTGACTACTCTGGTTAGAAAGCATACTGAGATAGGTTATGAACTTGGAAGAGAAGCCACAGAAACCAGTCATTCAGAGACCAGATCAGGAGCCTTAATGCCATCACAATGTTTGCCTACATCCAGTTCTTATTTCTATTGGTCCTTATTTCTCTTTACATGTTGGCTCCTCTATTTTCTATTCCATGCACAGTCTCTCCATATATCAGAGAGGATGGCTACTGACAATCCTGCTATATATCCTTATAGTTTACTAAGTGAAAGAAAAAGATTCCTCTTTACATCCAACTGTAAAGTTCTGGAGAAGAATTCTGAGTGGCCTGATTTGGTAGATAAACACACCCCTGTGATTGTCCAGGCAGATATAGTACTATGGTTGGCTTAGCCTCAGTCATATGTTCAAACACGTGCCTTGGAAGGTAGAGGATAGGAGGGCAATGATCAATATATGTATGAAGACCACGTAAAGAAGAGAATTTCCCCCAAGGAAAGAAAATCCTGTGGCCATAAAATGGAAGATGGAAAAGATAAGTGAGCATAAACAAGAGCTACCAGATTCCTCTATGATAATCTGGATACCAATAGCAATGCCCACCATGAAATATACTGAGAAAGCATACCTATGAGGAGGGGCACAGACACTTTTATCCAGGACATGCCCAGCTTTAGTCAGTTCTGAGGGCTACCCAGAATCCCTGTCATGGTTTCCCCATGCTGATCCTCTCCCCTTTTTCTGAAGAATAAATAGGTCCTTTGGGACAAGTAGCATGATTATAGTGATGCTCTACTGCCTCCTTCTCATTATTCTTACAGGCTTGGGAGTGACCCCAGATTAAGTTCACATGCTCTCTTCAGCATTGAAAACCACAATATTTACATAAGTCTCATATACATTACAATTAAATGATTAAGTGCTTTATAATTACCACTTTCTAATACTTCCACCAGATTGTTTTTACAGTGCCACTTTTGTTACCCCGTGATTTAAAAAAAAATTATAGTTTCTCTAAATCCTCCCAAATAAACCACTAACTCTTGGTCTCTAAAGCTGTAGTCTAAGCCCCAAATATCTTTGCAGTCTGACATTTTACTACTCCTTCACTCATGCCTTCCTTTCCATCCAAAGTAGATTATTGCACACATATAAGTTTTTCACTCTTCCTCATTCATTTACTAAATCAACATATATTTGTTTTTTCCTTTTTATGTTCTAGGTACTGTGATGAGTACCGAAGATGCAAAGATGAATGAAACATGAACTCTGTCTTCAAAAAACTCTAACAGTAGAAGAAATGTACATTATAAATAATTATAATTCTCTGTTAAGCATGTTGTAGGTGAAGTATGAGGAAACTGCTAAACCAACTAACTGAATGTATGGAGAACTAGGAAAATTTCCTCTTGAATATTATATTTAAGCTGTGACTTGAAAGATAAGTGTAAGTCTGCCAGGTGAAGGAGTAATAAAGAGAATTCCAAGCAGAGAGAAAATTGTGTGCAGGAGTCCAGCATTAGGAAGAAATGTAGCTTGTTCAGGATTCACAAGTACAAGCTTCCTTAACTAATGCTTACTAAAACAACACTGGTTATTAAACAATACACTGTTTTGACTGTGTTAACACTGGCTGATGTGAAGGACATGCTAAATGCTAATAGTTTTATATTATATTTATATTCTCCTACTTATCCATAGAATTCTATAACTGCTGGTTGAGTTTTACATTTATTTAGAATAAGTGGTCTCTTAAACAACTGAATTAAATTATGTAAAGCAGAGTTTTTCAATTTTGGCACTATTGACATTTTGGACCAGATAATTCTTTGTTATGGGAAGCTATCCTGTGCTTTGTAGGATATTTGGGAGCATCCTTGTCCTCTCCTGCCAGCTGTTAGGAGCATGCTCCCTTGAATTGTGATGACCAAAAATGTCTCCACACATCATTAACTGTCCTCTGGAGGGTATAAAATCATAACTGGTAGAATTGAGCCAGATTATAAAAGGTCTTGTATATAGACTTTGTTTTTTAAATATGCAATAAAAGCATTTAAAGATTTTAAGTAGTAGAGTAACATATGTGGCAATATATTTCAGAGGATAAATTAGAAGAGGCAAGACTGGAGACAAGAAGACCTATTAATAAGGTGATTGTCATAGGCAAGCAAGAAAGAATGAGAGTATTGATGAACGCAGTGGCGGTGATGTTAAGAGGCAAATTAAAGAGAGACTTTTAGAGGCAAATAGATGTCATTCACTCTCCCTGTGATTCCCATTCACTTTCTCTTCCTTTCTGTGTTTTACTTATTAAATCCAACTCAACTTCAAGGTTCAGCTCAAATTTTATGTCCCCAAATCAAGCCACAGAAGAAAAACATTTCTTCCTCTGAACCCTGTAACTCATTACTTCAGCTTTTTTTAGAGCACTTATTTACATTATTAATTCAATGACTAGATTACAAACTAGATTTTAATCCTAGATTATAAAATTATTAAATACAGGACCCTGTTTTCTTCATATTTGCCTTCACTCAGTGCCCAATACCTTACTTTCCATGTAGCAGATAATGAATATTATTTACTAAGTGAGTTATGAAACTCCAGCCTAAATTATTTCAATAGATTTATTTGTCCCTTGAATTCTCCTAGCTGTAAGCACTGGGAGAATCTGGGCTTAAATTAACCGGTACTGCATTCTTTATAGATCTCTTTCCCACAGTTCCTATCTACTCACATTACTGAAGGAAGTTTATAGTCATTAATCTTATAGCTTTTTTTTATAAACCACTTCTTGGAGACACTTAACAAAATGACACTCACATAATCCCTTAAAAAAACAGTAACTGGAGACTAGATGGTATCAAAGTAGTGAAAAAGATATTGAACTGCGGTAAACAAGATATGAATGAATGGTAAGCAAAAATTCCCACCTGAATTTTTCTCAAGGTGTTTTTTCCTGCCCATATAAGTCACCCAGACCATTACTCACTTTATCCCTTCAACTATATTCTTACTCATTTGCTCCTAGCTATCCTATTAGTTTCCATCAACAAGTGGCAGAAAATATTAATGGCGAACAAAGCTTTAATTACATATTGGGAAACCAGGTACCTGAGAAATATATCTCTAGTGGTAGAGATTGGTAGAGATATGTAAAATCAAACTGAACCTCAGCTATTCTTTGTATCAGAATTGCCTTTCTGCATCAATGAAAGTGTCCTTATTGTTCAACTAGATATTTTTTGAACATGTATTATAAGCTTCATAGTATATTGGCGAAGCAGGGAGTATAAAAGGAATAAAAGTCAAACTCTCTGCTAACAAGGATCTTACAGGAACCCAAAGAAAACAGATACAATTCATATAATGGCAGCATGAGGAGTAAGGATGCAATGACTTTCCTGGTTATATCTGCCTCAAGTTCCTTTTTTTTTTTTTACTATTTTAATTTATGAACTATCTTGAGGTTTTACGTAAGTTGTCTCAGTCCCATACCAGGTAACCCACACATCCTATCTATATGATTTTTACCAAATTAACCTCACTCACACAATGTGTGTGCAT
The DNA here is from genome assembly GCF_987537825.1 of Furipterus horrens. Classification (NCBI taxonomy): domain Eukaryota; kingdom Metazoa; phylum Chordata; class Mammalia; order Chiroptera; family Furipteridae; genus Furipterus; species Furipterus horrens. Next base: position 85,037,318 of record NW_028327171.1, read on the forward strand.
GTTGTAGAGTATACTAGTGAATTAAGGTGACACCAATGCTAAAAAATATATAATATCTGGTATGCTAGTGTTTTAAAGTTCCTTGGCATTTCCATCAGTTTTGCTTCAGTCTCTGGCCTCTAGCCTTCCCTTAAGCCTCTTGCTTAGCTGCTTTACCTTTACTTCTTTCTCAAAGGGAAAAAGCATCAAGTTCATATTGTATAAATAGTAACAAGGCATTTCCACCTTCTTTTTATTGTCTTTTTCTTCCCAACTCTGCTCAAGGGTTTCACTTTTCATATTCATGAGGACATTTTCTTAAATACATAGATATCTTCAATAAGTGAAGTTCTGGTACCAACTGTTAAGATGATTGCTGTTTTTTTCTCTAGTTACATTGTATTAAGCAGTATCAAGTGAAAAATTAGTGATTATCAAATGTAATATTTCAGAGGAAAGAAGGATAGATGGGACATTATTCCAGTCTGAAAGGCAGCGATCACCTTAAAAAAAAAAAAAAGAGGTGCTTTAAGGAAGTGAATTTACATGATCAGGAAAATAACAAAACTAAGAATGCTAAAGAGCCTAAGGGCTTAAAGCTGAACTAAAGACTTTAAATATCAATTGGAAATAATAGTGTTTATTTGTCATCAATTAATATTTAGTAAATTAATAATATTATAATCCACAAGTAACAATGAAGCAAATAGTAAAATGTACTATGTAATAAACTCTGTGCTAGTTTCTAGAGTTAGAAATGAAGGAAGTACCACATTCTTTTCATTCTTCAATGCATGTTTTCCCCAATATTTTAATATTTCTGAAATTAGAATTAGAATTTATCTTCACTTCTTAGCTAAATCCTTTTTTTTCCAGAACAAATCCTTAGACTAATAGAAATATGGTAACTCCTCAGTTTAGCAGGCTTGTTTGCAGTCTAAAGGATATATCACTGAAGACAAGTGAGGAAAAACATAATATGATAAATTAGTTAAGGAAAATGTATCTGAAAATGAAAGCCTAATATCAGTGGGAGTTAGTGGCAGGAAGTAACAGAAAGTTAAAAGATATGAAATGGAATAAATCTGGCCCAGAGTTGTGATAGAGCAAAGGAAAGACAGAAACGGACGTAATGGTTAGACGTGTGTTATTTCAAAGGATGAATAAGTAGCTATCACATAATTTTTGGAAAATTTGAATGAAAATTGATAAATAGGTTCAAGATATTCCTAAGTCTTCAAATATGGCTGACCAGGAAGATGACAGTTCATTAAAAACTGCAGAGAATTCAGATTCAGCATGTGGGGCATTCAGTTTTGCTCAGATGTGTTCAACAACCAAATGGAACAGCCTAATAAGTAGTTGAAAATATATCTTGTAACAAAGATTTAAAAAATAAAAAATTTAAAGGTCAGGTTATTTCTTTACACTTTGCATTATCCTAACAGATGAATGAATACCCAGAAAATTGTTGTTTTTCTTTCCTAACATTCAAAATGATGGTGTTTCTGGTATACTTTATAGTTGGAGAAAACATCTTTTTCCCAAATAAACAAAAAATATATAACACTTTCCAACAGTAGTACTGCATTGTAATATAATAATAATAATAATAATAATTCACTGATAGGTGTTTGGAATAGAATCATAAAACCAAGTCTTCCAAAATCACTAATTGAGACTTAGAAAAAGTAATATGGTTTTTTATAGAAGGATATTATATGCCAAAACCAACTGGGCTAACCATGGGCCATTTATAACCATAAACTCCAACAGTTCCATTAGCCTGGCAGTAGCACACTGTCAGAGAGGTTCTTACAGGTGTATTAAGTTGGCTCAAAAATCATCTTAATTCTGTAAAGATCAACATTAACAGTTTTACTAAGAAATTCATCTTTAAGATCACAGTTTAGCAGATGAAACCAAGCTAAACAAGTTTAATAATTCAAGCCATACCATGTAACATTTTCTGAAGAGAAGCAAACCTATTCATCATTTGCCACTGCTTCCTGACCTAATCACAATACTTTGGCTTTGAATTTTTCTGGAAGCCTAGAGTATACATGTTGGTGTACAAATTCCTCCACTTCTTAGTATATTTACACAGTAGATTAATCTTTTCAGGAATTATAACAGTAGGATTTCAGTAAGGCCAACCTGAATGAGTCCTTAAGAGAAGGCATGAACAACCCTTTGGGATGAGATCCATCACACCGGGCCATTATCTTTCTAAGTCCACCCCAGTTTGGTGGCATTAAAGCATATTCTTTTCCCTGATATTGATACAAGGTTTTATGTCTTTGAGAGAAAAAGAATTGCAATATTAGAGATAAGTTATCCTCCAGAACTTAAACAATAAAAATGAGGGCTAATTCACAGAGAATATAAAAATTATTACATCTGCAGGTCTTAATGGTTATGTAGGGAGCAAATATTTTGACTGCTTTTATTTGAAAACAAAAGCAAATGTCTTTATGGTGCATGAAAACCTACTTGTTGGAGTTCCAGTTTATTATATGAAAGTAAGAATTATGTGATTTTAGAGGCTAAGTGCTTTCTAAAGCAGTTAGTGGTTATTACTCTAATGGTCCAACTCTGAAAAGAGGAAAACTCTGAAAACAGGAAATATTTTATTCTTATTAATAACTAATGCTGATAACACTCAGACATTAATTTAAGCACTTTACATGTATTAATATAGTTATTCCTTTCAATAAACTTTCATAGTAGGTACATTATAATTACCCCATCTTACAGATGAAGAAAATAAAAATTTAAGTAACTTTCCCAAGGTCATACAACTAGCAGATGTCATTGGCAAGCTTTGAACCCAGATAGTCTGAGGCAAGATCCCACACTCTTATCCACTATGCTGGGCAGCCTCTCTACTTTAGTGATACTTCTGCTGCTGCTGCTACTGCCTCCATATTTGTCAGATATATGAACTGCCATTCTCTGTTTCTTTAACTCAAGCTGCTATTCCAGTAATATTTAATCAGGGACTATCAGGTGTACTGCTTCCCATTTGATCATGATTGTCAAAAATTGTTCTTGGTATCATCCAAACAGGAAGGCCTCTATATTAGTCTTCTTGGACTGCTATAACAAAATACCATGGACTAGGTAGCTCAAACAACAGAAATCAATTCTCTCCCATTTCTGAAGGTGCCATTAGGGTTGGGGTCTGATGAGGCTTCTCTCTCTCTGTCCTTGCTATGTCCTCATGTGGCCTTTCTTTTGCACAGCGCAGAAGGAAAGAGAGCTCTAATAGCTCTGATGTCTCTTCCATTTTTATAAGAACACCAGTATTAACATTTTAGGGGCCCACTCCTATAATCTTATTTAACCTTAAATACTTCCTAAAAGTTCCTATCTCCAAATACAGTCATATTAGGTGTTAAGGTTTCAACATAAGCATTGAAGTGGGTGGGCACAATTAAGTCCATAATAACCTCCTTCTACCAATTCTTGAAATGAATGAAATCCTCTACTTCAGGTGCTTCTACTAGTCTACCCTTCAAAATTTATCATTTTAATCATTTATACCATCTATATACTCCGACCAACACCCACATTTCTCACTTATTAAGGTAATAGAGTCAAAGGAGTTTTTGCTTCAGGGTTTCCAAAGCTCAGTACACATATGTACACACACAACATGTGCATATATATTCATAATTAGTTTGAAATACAAAATGGGTCCCACTTGCTTTAATATTCAAAAAAATGATACTGAGCTCCCATCACACTTGTTGCAAGAATGTTCCTTTCACCTCTCCAGATCTCCCTTCTTTGCTAACTCTTCTGCAATTTATTATAAGAAGTCAAGCCGCTTTGTTACTATCACCTAAAGGAGAGAAATCAGAAAATATGATCAGATACTGAGGATTTACACTGTTTTCTACTATTACTGTTGTAACACAGAATTCTCCAGGTTTCGAAGGGAAGAAGAAGTCTCTGTTGAGCATAATTTATTATCAGGCTAATGCTACTATAGTTTGGAATCTCAATGTTTCAATAATTTAGTTTCTAAAGCTCTTTCAAAAATTTTCTATAGACATGTTCATTAATGCTAATCTACAGTGCCAGGGTGTTTGGCTCTCAGGGGTGACTTCTATGACATAGGCTTAGCTCCACCTACTCTCTCTACATGTCCATAATCTAACTCCAAAAGTAGAGAGATTCCCTCTTTTTTTGTGTTCCAAAACCCGTCCCTCGATCCCTAGGTTTTGTTGATGTTGTTGTTGTTGTTGTTTTGTCTTAGGATAAGACAGTTATTTCTGTAGATTGCTTGTAGTCTTGAACAGTCAGCCTAGGGCCAGATTAGGGCACCATCTAACATTATCAGGGGCAGATCCAGAAAGATAAAACAATGGTAAACAATGGATTCTATGAAGACGAGTTCCACTGCTATCTTCATTATTTGCGTTATTTTCTCTCCTGCATTGCTTTTTAACATTTATTTCTTTTCCTTCAAGTTTGTGCCTATTATTTCGCTACTTTTTTTTAAAGGAAAAAGTTTATTAAAATTCACATTGTTATAAATGATAAAATTCAAACACCCTTTTCTTGTTAGAGTACAGCTTTTTTATTCTTTTCTATTTAACTATCCTGACACTTTCTTTCTAGGCCTTTCTATTACTCCCTCTCCCACCCCTTTCCTGTTTATGGTTACACTGACAGACTCACTCCCTCACAAGTTAGAAATACCATTAAAACTTTTAATATGTCCTTTAACTTTACCAGCATCTAGATAATATTTGCAGTCTTCTTTCTCCCTTATCCCCAAGTATATCATTAGGCTGTCCATCTTTTGACATAAAACTATGGCATTTTATTTTTTAGTTTTCCCTTTTGCCTTTTCATGTGGGAAGAAAAAGTATATTTTATGTGTTCATACTCACCCTGGGTTGCTAAAATGTATCCTCCAGTAATTCTTTCAAAGAGGGCACACGAGAAATAAATTTTCTGAATTCTTCAATGTCAAAAAATATCTTTATTTTACCCTCAAAAACAAATGCTAATTTGGCTGGATACAGGATTCTAGGGTTAAAACCTTTTGCCTGAAGAACTCTTATGATACTGCCCCATTGACTTCTAACATGCAGAGTATCCAGTGATAAGTCTGCTGTCAATCTGATTCTTATTCCTCTGTAGGTTATCTCTTTTTTCTCTCTGGAAGCGTTTAGGATTTTTCCTTTATCATTGCAATTCCCAAATTTCACTAAGATGTGTCTAGGGGTCAATCTCTTTTCGTCAATTTTACTGGGTATTTGATAGGCACTGACAATCTCAAGATCTGAATTTTCATTTAGTTCTGCAAAGTTTTCTTCAATTATTTCCTTAACTATTTCCTCCACTCCATTCTCTTCATTATCTTTTTCTGGAATTGCTATCAAACGGATGCTTAAGCTTCTGGATCTGTCCTCTATGTCTCTTATTCTCTCTTTAATGACTATCTGCTTGGCAATTTGCATTATATCCTTAGAGAATTCATCAATTTGATCTTCTAGATTGTTCATTCTCTCTTCAAGTATGTCTATTCTGCCTTTCAGAGTACCTACTTCGATTTTTGTTCCCAAGACTGATATTTTTTTATCTCCAGGATGGTAATTTCTAATATTTCCAATGTCCTCTTTTATCTCTCTAAAGTTATTAATTACACTTCTTTGAAGTTTTCTTCTGTTTCTTGTATTAAGCCTGTTTCTTTAGATGTTAGCTCAAGTTTCACCACTTTTTTCTTCTCAGAATCAAAAACCAAGTAACTACAGCCAATTTCTTTAAGTCTATGTGAGTCCTTTTTTTCCTCAGTTGGGAGGTAGTCTTTATCTTTTCTACTTCAAAGTCCTTTCCTTCCTCCCATATTAAGAACACTCTGAATTCCCACTCTGAGTCTTCTTTCTCCTCTTTCTCAGAGTCTTTGACCTCTTTAGTTAAAATATTTTCCAACTTATCAATGGTTATTCAACTCCATGCTTTGTATTTGCCATCACACTACAAGACTGAAAGGTTGAATGTTGTTCCTTACCTAACATTGAGGTCTCTTCCTCCTCCTCCAGGCCTGAGGCCCTTTCTCCCTCATCCAACTCTGAAGCCTCTTCTTCCTCCTCTAACTCTGAGGTCTCTTCTCCTTCCTCCAACTCTTGCTCCAGCCCTGAGGTCTTGTCTCCCTCATTCAACTCTGAAGCCTCTTGCTTGTTAGTCTCTGAGTTTTTTACCTCCTCTGGCTCAGCAACCTTTACCTCTTTAATAAATAGAAAGCTCAAGCCATCACTGGTTACTCCCCCCACCTCCAGGCTTTGAGACTATAAGTGTTTCATCCACTTTTTTTTGAATCCCATATCTTCTTCCTCCTTTCTTCACTTTTTCATTTTCTGTCAGTACACCTTTCAGTAATTCTTTCATATAAGATTTTTGGCTGATAAATTTGCTGAGGCTTTGCATGTCTGAAAAAGTCCCGATTTTATCATCACATTTAAATGCTAATTGCACTTGGAACAAAATTTCAGGTTCGAAATCATTTTCCCTCAGAATATGGAAGACAATATTCCATTGCTTACTAATACCCAGTGTTGCTGATGAAAAGTCTGCTGCCAGGGTAAGTATTTCTCCATCTTATGTGGAGGCTTTTAGAATTTTCTCTTTATTTTTGAAGCTCTGGGGGATGTTTTCCTTTCTCATTTCTTTGAGTAGTACATCCTGTCTATGCTCTTGGCCCTGTCCTGTAACTTCTATGTGAATACTGCAATTTCTACCTGTGTCATCTGTGTTATCTATGGCTCCTTCCACACTTTCCATGACTTTGTGATTTTGTGATTCATTCTGAGACAATTCATTACCTTGGTTAGTATTGTACTCTTTAGCTTTGTCTAATTTTCTTCTCAGTTGAATTATTTTCTTTTCAAGGTCAAATTTTCAGTATCTTCAACAAAGTTTTCTTCTTCTATTTTTCCTATCAATCCTGCTTTTATTGAGGCCATATCTCTTCTATGTTGCCACTCATTGGTGGTACCGGAGTTCTCTGTATTCATCATTTCAGGTATTGTACTTTTTACTCCTAAAATTTCTTTTAGGTAATTTTTAAGAGATTCCCTTACTTCTTCAACCATTAAGTCCTGATTTTCCATCAAGACTTTAAACTTCTTCATAATAACTGTTGACATGTCTTTGTATTTTAAATCCAGTAACTGATCCATCTCAGTTTCTATCAACTGAATTATTTCCATGTAGAAGCTCTTTTCTTTTTTCTTTGCAAGCATAGGGGTATTTGATTGTACACCGGACATGGTAAATGTTGTCAAAATCCACCAATTTTTTCTTTACCTGAAGGATAATTTTGGTTCTTGCAAACCTCTGGACTCCACCAAACTCAAAAATCTTTTAAAAAAATCATCCACTGAGGGTCCTGGCCTAGAAAATGAGTCTCTGCAGAGCAGGCGTGGTCTCCTTCTCACACCACTGTATCTCTCTCAAGTGTCTAGAGAAGAAGGAATCCAACCTGAGGGTCTATTATTTTACTACTTTTTACTTTAATTTCAAATTTCATATTTTGCTTCTCCCTCTTCTTACTCCATTTTACCTCTTCCCTTCCTCTTCTTAATTTTGTTTAAATATTTTTTCCTCTGACTATGATTTGTTTCTATTCTGCACTCTTACTATTTCTCCCCCTTCCAGTCTCTCAGAATTACTTTTCTTGTCACCAGTCATCTCCCATTCTTTCTCCTATTCTTATAATATTCTCTCTCCACCTTTATTACTCTTTACTTGTTCATTGTTAATATGGTGGTGGTTGTATTTCTTCAATATTATTCCTAGATCTTCAATATTTTTATATTTCAAATTTCAAGTTTTACTGTTATCCCCCAATTCCATTTAGCCTTTCTTATGCCCTTTCTTTGTTTCTTTTTTTATTTACTTTTTCCTGGTATTAGCCTGATTTTTATTCCTCACTCCCAGTATTTCTTTACCTCTATCCTCTAAGAATCACTTCTCTTTCCTCTAGACATCTCATAAACTTTTTTCCCTTTTTTTTCTGTCTTATTCCCATTCCATTGGTATTAATCTTTGCTCATTTATTGTTGATATTGCTGTGGTGGATCTTTTCCTCCAACTTGGTTCCTTTTTTTTAAGTATTGTTAAAAAGAATTTTTTTTAAACCTCATACTATAGTCTTTCCTTTTCCTACTGCATTTTACCATCTTCCCCACCCATTTTTAAAATTCTGATGCAAATTTTATTTTATTTATTTCCTCACTTTGTTTCTATTCCCTACACTTATTGTTTCTCCCTGCCCCACCCTCTCAAAATCATTGTCTTTCATTTATTTATCTCATATTAATTTTTCCTTCCTTATAATAATCTTAATCTTCACTTTTATTAATGTTTAATCATTTGTTGATGATAGTGTGGTTGTGGGTGGAGGTTGTAACTGCAAGTGTGAATTTCATTTCCTTGGTGGTTTTGTTCTGGAAGCACCTGGCAAAAGGATACAAGGCATGGACATGGTGGATGATGTGACTCTCAGCCAGACAAGCAGAGGGAAAAACCCACCAAAGAATGAACCAACAAAAACCAAAACCCAGTTACAACAAGAGAGCCCACATAAAATATATAAAGGACATCCCAAGAGAATCAAGCTCATAAGATTAAGGAGACTGCACCACTGAGTCCAAAAGGCCTTCTACCACAAAAGGTCACACCACAAAGACAAGGAGTCACAGCCAATCAATCTAAGACACAGAAACAAACAAGAAGAGTCACCTAATATGGGGAAATTAGAAAATAATCCCCAATCAAAATGAAAGGAGAAATATCCAGAAAGAGTGCTAAATAAAATTGAGGCAAGCAATCTATCATACATTGATTTCAACATAATGGTTATATGGATGCTTAAGGAGCACAGTGAGAACTACAAAGAACTCCAGGGAAGCTACAAGGAACTTACTGAGAACTATGCCAGCATTAAAAAGGTCATAGAAACTATCAATAAGAGACAGGAGGAAATGAAGAATACAATATATGAAATGAAGAACACAACAGAAGAAATCAAAAAACAGGTTAGATGAAGCAGAGGATCAAAACAATAAGGTGGAGGACAAGGTAGGAAAAAAAATCCCTGACAGAGCAACAAAATGAAAAAAAGACCCAAAAAGAAAGAAGAGAGTTTAAGGGAGCTGCAGGACAACATTAAACTTAATAATATCTGTATCGTAGGGATGACAGAAGGATAAAAAGAAGAGCAAAGGATAGAAAACCTCTTTGAAAAAAAAAAATAACAGTAAACTTCCCTAACTTGATGAGGGAAAATGTTACACAAGTCCACAAAGCAGAGAGGGTCCCAATCAAATTAACCCAAAGAGGCCCACTCCAGGACACATCATAATTAAATGGCAAAATTCAAAGAAAAATAGAATCTTAAAGATAGCTTGAGAGATACAGCTAATAACATACACAGGAGCTCTGATAAGGCTGATTTCTCTGCAGAAACAATACAAGCCAGAAGGAAATGGCAATAAGTATTCCAAGTAATTAAAAGCAAAGGCCTGCAACCAAGACTACTCTGCCCAGAAAGGCTCTCATTTAATGGAAGAGAAAATAAGGAGTTTACCAGAAAAAAAAAAAAAGGCTAAAAGAGTACATCTCCACCAAATCAGCATTGCAAGACATGCTAAAGAGTCTGCTTTAAGAAGATGAAGAAAAGAGAGAGAGAGAGAGAGAGGAGGGCATGGGAGAGAAACAAGTACAAAGGGAAAAAATGGAAATGATAGTCCCTATCAACAATAACCTTAAGTGTAAATGGATTAAATGTTTCAATCAAAAGACATAGGGTAATTGAATGGATAAGAAAACATGACCTACATATATGCTGTCTACAAGAGACCTACCTCAGAACAAAAGATCTACACAGACTGAAGGGATGAAAAAAAATATTTCAAGCAACAGGACATGAAAAGAAAGCTGGGGTAGAAATATTTATATCAGACAAAATGGACTTCAAAGCAAATGCCATAAAAAAAAGACAAAGAAAGTCACTATGTAATGCTTAAAAGAATAGTGCTTCAAGGAGATATAACCCAACATAGGAGCACCCAAAACATAAGGAAAATCTTGGAGGGCTTTAAGAAAAATATTGACAGTAAAACACCATCACAGAGGATTTTAACACACATTGTCAACAATGGATAGATCTTCTAAGCAAACAAACAATAAAGATATTGTGGCATTGAGCAACACTCTAGATCAAATGGACTTAATTGATATATACAGAAACTTCCACCCCAAAGAAACAAAATATATATTCTTTTCATATACATATGCAACATTTTCAAAGATGGACCACATGGCAGGACACAAAAAAAGCCTCAAAAAATACAAGATTATTGAAATCAAGCATCTTCTCAGATCACAATGGCTTAAAACTAGAAACCAACCTCAAAGAAAAAAACTCAAAAACATTCAAATACATGGTGCCTGAATAACATGATATTAAATAATAAATGGGTTAACAATGAGATCAAAGAAGTAATCAAAAAGTTTCTGGAAACAAATGAAAATGAACACACAATAGCCCAAAACCTATGGGACACAGTGAAGACAGTATTGAAAGGAAAGTTCACAGCATTACACACCTACCTAAAATAAATGGAAAAATCTCAAATAATCAACTTAACCCTACACATCCAAAAACAAGGGGTATAACAACAAAGCACAGAGCAAGTAAAGGAAGGAAGTATTCAAGATCAGAGCAGAATTAAATAGCGTAGAGGCTAAAATAACAATTGAAAAGATCAATAAACCCAGGAACTGGTTCTTTGAAAAGATAAAATCAACAAACCTTTAACCAGACTCATTTAAAAAGATAGAGAGAGAGAGAGAGGACTGAAATTAATAAAATCAGAAATGAAAGAGGAAAAATCACAATCGATACCACAGAAATACAAAGGATTGTAAGAAATTATGCTGAACAACTATAGGCCAAGAAAATGGACAACCTGTGTGAAATGGACAAATTTCTAGAGATATACAATCTTCCAAAACTGAATCAAGAAGAAGCAGAAAGACTGAGTAAACTGACAACAGCTAGTGAAGTTGAAGGAGTAATCTAAAACTCCCAGCACACAAAAGCCCTGAACCAGATGGCTTCATAGGTGAATTTTACCAAATTGTAGGGAAGAACTAACTCCTATCCTTCTCAAATTATTCCAAAAAATTCAAGAGGGTGGAAGACTCCCAAATTCTTTTTATGAAGCCAGTGTTATCCTAATTCCAAAACTAGGTAAAGTCCCCCAAAAAAGAAAGAAAACTACAGGCAAATATCTCTGATGAACATAGATGATAAAATCTCAACAAAATACTGGCAATCTGGATTTAGAAATACATTAAAAAATCATAAAACAGGACTTCCGGCCAAGATGGAGGCTTAGACGGACACACTAGGTCTCCCTCTACAACTAGAGAGGAATACAACTACTTCAAAACAAAGGATAACTAGAAATTCCAGAAAATAAAACTACACGGAAGCCCAACATACGAAGTTATAAACCAGCGGTGCCATTTGGGCAGGTAAGAGTTAAAGAGGGCAGCGCTGTTTGCGATCGCACCTGAGACCGCAGTGGGGCGGCAAGAAATCCCAGCTGCGGTCGGGCCCCTGGCAGTGCGCGACCCCAGCGCTGGGGAGAGCAGCCACCGCATCGCCTGGAACAGTGAGGCCCAGGGGGGCGGGAGGACGGATCCCGGTCTCCTAGCTGAATAACTGTGTGAATCCATCTTGGACCCCCGCCCCCAAAGAAAGCACCACAGGGCTGCGAAATAGGTCGCAGACAGGCGCCGGTCGCTGACTTGTGACGCGTACACAGGCACTGCCCCCGACAGCCAGCCCAAGAAAACAAAATGCATCTGTCAAAATGAGGCAGACAACTATAGAAATCCCGGTAGCACAGCTCACCAGGCAACAGATAGAGAACCTGACAGATGAACAGATAAGAAACCTGTCAGAGGCTCAGTTCTGGGCCATTGTTATCAGGTGGCTTACAGAATTCACAAAAGAGCAGGAAAAAGATAAGAAAGAAGCGAAAAACATTCATAACGAAAGGAACAAAACCGCATACGAGACAGATGGTGAGGAAAAAAAATCCAGAGTTCATTTCAACAAACTGGAATATGGAGAAGGAACAAGCAGTCAACCAATGCAGAGAGAGGAAATGGGAAGCAACAATGAGAGGATCAGAAACCTCTGGGACAGCTATAAAAGGCCCAACATAAGCATCATTGGTTTGCCTGAGAATGAGGAAGATGAACTAGAACTTGAAAAATTGAGTGAAAATATAATAAAGGAGAACTTCCCAGACTTGGGGAAGGGAATAGACTTGCAGGTCCAGGAAGCAAGGAGAGTTCCCAAGAGACTGGACCCAGGGAGAACCACTCCAAGACACATTATAATCAAAATGTCAAAAATTAAAGATAAAGAGAGAATCTTAAAAGCAGCAAGAGAGAAGACAAGAATTATGTACAAAGGGGTCCCAATTAGACTATCAGCTGACTTCTCAAGGGAGACCCTACAGGCAAGAAGGGACTGGCAAGAAATATTCAAAGTAATGAAAATCCAAAACCTACAACCACGAATACTCTATCCAGCGAAATTGTCATTCAGAATAGAAGGACAGAGAAAGTGTTTCCAGGACAAAATAAAACTGAAAGAGTTCATTAGATCCAAACCACTGTTATATGAGATGTTAAAGGGACTGGTTTAAAAAACAGAAGCTAGGGAGATGAAACAAAGGCAAACTAAACAGGCAACGAGAGTGGAAAAGGAACTGTGGGTACGGGAAGCATATTGGGGGGAGGTCAACAGGGAGGGGGAGTGGGGAGAGGGAGGGAGATGATATAGGAATTGGGGATCATGGTAGGAGGGAATGGAATAGACGGAGAGAGGTTGGGAGGAACTGTATGCACAACTAATGGACATAATCTAAAAGGGGGGGACAACTGGAGGGAGGGGGGCCACCGGGTGGAGGGGAGCAGAGGGAAGGGAAATTGGCACAAATGTAATATTTTAACCAATAAAACACATTAAATCTGAAAAAAAAAATCATAAAACACAATCAAGTGGGATTCATCTCAGAAATTCAAGGATGACAAAATATTCCCGAATTAATAAATGTAATACATCACATAAACAAAATGAAAGACAAAAAGCACATGATCATATCAATAGTTGCTGAAAAAGCATTTGATAAAGTCCAGTACCCATTTATAGTAAAAGCACTCAGAAAAGTGGATATGTAGGGAGCACATCTCAACATAATAGAGGCCATATATAAGAAACCTACAGCCAACATCATACTCAATGGGCAAAAACCAAAGCTTTCCCCTTAAGATCAGAAACAAGACAAGGGAATCCTCTTTCCCCATTTTTATTCAAGAGAGTATGAAAGTTTTAGCCACAACAATCAGACAAGAAAAAGAAATAAATAGCATCCCAATTGGAAAGGGGGAAGTAAAATTGTCATTATTTGCAGATGACATGATTGTATACATAGAAAACCTTATAGCTGCAACAAGTAAAATAAAGTACCTAGGAGTAAACTCAACCAAGGAGGTAAAAGATCTGTACTTAGAAAACTACAGATCACTGAAGAAAGAGATTAAGGAAGGTATAAATATATGGAAGTATATACCGTGTTCATGGAGTGGAAGAAGTAACATCATTAAAATATGCACACCACCCAAAACAATCTATAGATTCAACACAATCCCTATTAAAGTACCAATGACATATTTCACAGATTTAGAATAAGTATCTCAAGAATTTATATGGAACCAAAGTGACCCCAAGTAACCTCAGCAATTTTGAGAAAAAGAACAAAGTAGGAGGGATCACAATACCTGATATCAAACTATATCACAAGGCCACTGTAATCAAAACAGTCTGGTACTGGCATAAAAATGGACACATAGATCAAGGGAACAGAATAGAAAGCCCAGAAATAAACCCTGTCTCTATGGTCAATTAATATTTGACAAAGTGGTCAGGAGTATAAAATGGGGTAAAAATAACCTCTTTAGTAAGTGTCATTGGAATAACTGGAATGGTACATGTGAAAAATAAAACTAGACTACCAACTTACACCACACACCAGAATAAACTCAAGACGGATAAAAGACAAACATAAGCTGGGACACCATAAAAGTTTTAGAGGAAAACATAGGCAGTAAAATTCAGGTACCCCACACAGCAATATTTTTGCCAATCTATCCTTTAGGGCAAGGGAAATAAAGGAAAGAACAAACAAATGGGACCATATCCAATTAAAAAGCTTCTGCACAGCTAAAGACAACATCATCAAAATGAAAAGAAAACCAACCAATAGGAAAGTGTATTTGCCAATGTTACCTTGGACAAGGGTTTGATCTCCAAAATATGTGAAGAACTCATATGACTCAACACCAGGAAGACAAACAATCCAGTTAAAAATTGGGCAGAGATAAAAAATAGCGGACGAGTAAGTGGAAGCTACACTAACCTCCTTCCAGGACCAGTCGGGATTTACAACTTAAGTTTGGAGAAATCATCTGAAATAACCAACAGAACACTAGCTGGAGAGAAGTCTTATAACCACGGAGAGGCAGACAAGGCCACTACATCACAACGTGACTGGTAGGGAGTGCAGAGACGTGGAAGGGCTGACTGGGCTCACATGGGTGGCAGCTGAAGGGACTGAGAAACAGTGAGAAACAGCTCAGCAGCTGGGGTTCCCCCTGAGAAGGGCAAGGACTAACCCCCCAGCTGGGATTCCCAGCCCACAGCAACAGAGTGGAAAGTAAAATAGTATCCAGCTGTGAAAAGCGAAAAGTCGCAGGGTTTCTTGCTAGCTGGAGAGAAACAGTGGGAGAAAAAGAGTTCTTAAGTGGATCACATACAAAAATATTTTGGCCCCCATTTACCCTGGGATCAAGCAGAGGGAAGGCAGAGACGACGGAAGACACTTGGGGAGAGTTTGAAGCAGTGGCTTTGAGGGGAGAACTGGGGGAGCAACCGACCGGGTCCCAGTGCTGACTCATTCCTAGTACTGCAGGCAGACTATTCCCCTCCGAGTGGCGTCAGCCTGAGGGAAAGCCAAAGATCTGCCTACAGGAATTAAGCTGCCACACCCATGGTCCTTAAACCTGATGGCTAATCACAGATTAAATAGATTAACAACTAAAGAAGACAGACAAAGGCAGTAGATCCTTGGAAGTCTCCAACAGGCTTCCTAGGCCCAGACTGGGACATGCTCTGATGCCACCAGGGGCATATCCAGGAAGTGCAGATCAATCTAAGAAGCACCAACAAACAATAGGAGTCACAAAAATGGGGAGACAGAGAAACAACCCCCCATCGAAAGGAAAGGTAGAATCCCCAGAAAGAGTGCTAAATGAAATAGAGGGGAGCCAACTATCAGATATGGAATTCAAAACATGGATTATGGAGAAGCTCAATGAGCTCAGTGGAAACTACAAAGAACTCCAGAAAAACTACAGGGAACTTACTGAGAATTCCACCAGCATGAAAAAGGACATAGATGCTATCAATAAGAGCCAGGAGGAAATGAAGAATATGATCTCTGAATTGAAGAACACAGTAGAAGGAATTAAAAGCAGGCTATAGGAAGCAGAAGATTGGATCAGTGAGCTGGAGGACAACGTAGACAAAAACTCCCAGATAGTGCAACAAAATGAAAAAAGACTGAACAAGACTGAAGAGGTTCTAAGACAGCTGCAGGACAACAGGAAATGTAATAATATCCATATCATAGGAATTCCAGAAGGAGAAGGAGAAGAGCAAAAAATAGAAAACCTCTTTGAAAAACTAATGACAGAAAATTTCCCTAACATGAGGAGAGCAAGAGTCACGCAAGTCCAGTAAGCACAGAGGGTCCCAATGAAGATGAACCCCAACGGGCCCACTTCAAGACACATCATAATTAAAATGGTAACATTCAAAGACAGAGAGAATCCTAAAAGCAACAAGAGAGAAACAACTAATAACATACAAGTGAGCTCCAATAAGGCTATCATCAGATTTCTCAGCAGAAACATTACAAGTCAGAAGGGAATGGCAAAAAATATTCCAAGCAATGAAAACCAAAGGCCTACAACCAAGAATCCTCTACCCAGCAAGGCTCTCATTCAAAATGGAAGGTGAAATAAGGAGTTTCCAAGACAAAAGAAGGCTAAAAAAATACATCTCCACCAAACCAGCACTGCGAGATATGCAAAAGGTTCTGCTTTAAGAAGATGAAGAAACAGAGACAGAGAGGAACACAAGTACAAAGGGGGAAAATGACAATGAATAAGTACTTATCCATAATAACCTTAAATGTAAACAAATTAAATGCTTTAATCAAAAGACATAGGGTAGCTGAGTGGATTAGAAAGCATGACCCACATATGTGCTGTCTACAAGAGACCCACCTTAGAACAAAAGATCTACACAGACTGAAAGTGGAGGGATGAAAAAAAGTATTTCAGGCAAATGGACATGAAAAAAAAGCTGGGATAGCAAACTTATATGAGACAAAACAGATTTCACAGCAAAGGCCATAAAAAGAGACAAAGAATGACATTTCATAACACTTAAGGGAATAATTCATCAAGAAGATATAACCCTTATAAATATATATGCACCCAACTTAGGAGCACCCAAATATGTAAGGAAAATTTTGAAAGACTCGAAGAAAGATATAGACAGCAACACACTCATAGTAGGGGACTTTAACACACCATTGTCAACAATGGACAGATCTTCGAAGTAAGGAAACACCAAAGATATTGAGGCATTGAACAACACTCTAGATTGAATAGACTTAGTAGATATATAGAGAACTTTTCACCACAAAGAAGCAAAATAAACATTCTTCTCAAGTGCGCATGGAATATTTTCAAAGATAGACCACATGGTAGGACACAAAACAAGCCTCAACAAATTCAAGAAAATTGAAATTATATCAAGCATCTTCTCAGATCACAACGGCTTAAAATTGGAAATCAACCTCAAGGAAAAAACTCAAAAACATTCAAACTGATGGAGAATGAATAACATGCTATTAAATAATGAATGGGTTAACAATAACATCAAGGAAGAAATCAAAAAGTTTCTGGAAACTAATGATAATAAACGCACAACAACCCAAAACCTATGGGATACAGCAAAAGCAGTCCTGAGAGGAAAGTTCATTGCAATACAGGTCTACCTAAAAAAGCTAGAAAAATCTCTAATAAAAAATTTAACCCTACAGCTACAAGAACTAGAGAAAGAACAACAAGCAAAGCCCAGATCAAGTAGAAGGAAGGAAATCATCAAGATCAGAGCAGATTTAAATGACATAAAATGACTAAACTAACAATTCAGAAGATCAACATAAGTACGAGCTGGTTCTTTGAAAAGATAAACAAAACTGACAAGTCTTTAACCAGGCTCATCAAGAAAAAAAGAGAGAGGACCCAAATAAATAAAATCAGAAATGAAAGAGGAGAAATCACAACCGATACCACAGAAATACAAAGGATTGTAAGAAATTATTGTGAACAACTGTATGGCAAGAAATTTGACAACCTAGAGAAAATGGACAAATTCCTGGAAACATATAGACTTCCAAGACTGAATCAAGAAGAAGAAGAAAGCCTGAATAGACCAATAACAACTAGTGAAATTGAAGCAGTAGTCAAAAAACTACCGGCACACAAAAGCCCTGGATCGGATGGCTTCACAGGTGAATTCTACAAAACATTTAGGAAAGAACTAACTTCTATTCTCCTCAGACTATTCCAAAAGATCCAAGAAGGTGGAAGACTCCCAAACTCGTTCTATGGAGCCAGAATAACCTTAATTTTAAAACCAGGTCAAGACACAACAAAGAAAGAAAACTACAGGCCAATATCGCTGATGAACATAGATGCTAAAATCCTCAACAAAATATTGGCAAACAGGATCCAGCAACATATTAGGAAGATCATACACCACGATCAAGTGGGATTCATCCCAGGGATGCAAGGATGGTTTAATATTCGCAAATCAATAAACATAATACACCACATAAACAAAATGAAAGACAAAAACCACATGATCATATCAATAGATGCAGAAAAAGCATTTGATAAAGTACGACACCCATTTATGATGAAAACTCTCAACAAAATGGGAATAGAGGGGGCATATCTCAACATAATAAAGGCCATATATGAGAAACGTGAAGCCAACATCATACTCAATGGGCAAAAACTGAGAGCATTCCCCCTGAGGTCAGGAACAAGACAACGACGTCCACTCTCTCCACTCCTATTCAACATAGTCTTGGAAGTTCTAGCCAAAGCAATCAAACAAGAAAGAGAAATAAAAGGCATCCAAATTGAAAAAGAGGAAGTAAAACTGTCATTATTTGCAGATGACATGATAGTGTACATAGAAAACCCTATAGACTCCATAAAAAAACTACTCGACCTAATAAGTGAATTCAGCAAAATAGCAGGGTACAAAGTCAATATTCAGAAATTGAAGGCATTTCTGTACACCAACAATAAAATCTCAGAGACAGAAACGAAAAGAAAAATCCCATTTACCATAGCAACAAGAAAAATAAAGTACCTAGGAATAAACTTAACCAAGGAGGTGAAAGACCTTTACTCAGAAAACCTCATAACACTGAAGAAAGAAATTAAGGAAAATACAAATAAATGGAAGCATATACCATGTTCATGGATGGGAAGAATCAACATCATTAAAATGTCCATACTATCCAAAGCAATTTATAGATTCAATACAATGCCTATTAAAATACCAACAACATTTTTCACAGACCTAGAACAAATACTTCAAAATTTTATATAGAACCAAAAAAGAGCCCGAATAGCCACAACAATTTTGAGTAAGAAGGACACAGTAGGAGGAATTACAATACTTAATATCAAACTATACTACAAGACCATGGTAATCAAAACAGTCTGGTACTGGCATAAGAACAGACATATAGATCAATGGAACAGAACAGAGAGCTCAGAAATAAACCCAGGTCTATATGGTCAACTAATATTTGACAAAGGGGGAAGGAACATCAAATGGAGTGAAAAGAGTCTCTTCAACAAATGGTGTTTGGAGAACTGGACAGGGACATGCAAAGAAATGAAACTAGACCACCAACTTACACCATACACAAGAATAAACTCAAAATGGATCAAAGACTTAAATGTAAGCCATGACACAATAAAAGTCCTAGAGGAAAACATAGGCAGAAAAGTTTCAGATATCCCATGTGGCAACATTTTCACCGATATATCTCCTAAGGCAAGGGAAATAAAGGAAAGAATAAACAAATGGGACTACATCAAACTAAAAATTTTCTGCTCAGCTAAAAAAAACATCAGCAAGATGAAAAGGAAACCAACCATATGGGAAAATATATTTGCCAATAATACCTCAGACAAGGGATTGATCTCCAAAATATATAAAGAACTCATATGACTCAACACCAAGAAGACAACCCAATTAAAAAATGAGCAAAGGACCTGAACAAACACTTCTCTAAGGAGGACATACAGAGGGTCCATAGACATATGAAAGAATGCTCAACATCACTAGCCATCAGGGAAATGAAAATAAAAATCACAATGAGAGACCACCTTACACCAGTGAGAATGGCCATCATCAACAAATCAACAAACAACTTGTGCTGGAGAGGATGCAGAGAAATGGAAACCCTGGTGCATTGCTGGTGGGAATGTAGACTGGTGCAGCCATTATGGAAAACAGTATGAAATTTCCTCAAAAAACTAAAAATGAAACTGCCTTTTGAACCAGCAATTCCATTGCTAGGATTATATGCAAAAAATTCTGAAACACCAATTCTAATGAACCTATGCACTCCTATGTTCATAGCAGAGCTATTTACAATAGCCAAGTGCTGGAAACAACCTAAATGCCCATCTGTTGATGAGTGGATCAAAAAAACTGTGGTACATTTACACAATGGAGTACTATGTAGCAGAAAGAAAGAAGGAACTTCTACCATTTGCAACAACATGGATGGAACTAGAGAGAATTATGCTTAGCGAAATAAGCCAGACAACGAAAGAAAAATACCTTATGCTGTCACCTATTAGAGGAAACTAATGAAAACACAAACAAATGAGCAAAATTGAACCAGAAGTATGTAAACAAGGAGTAGACTAACAGTAACAAGGGGGAAGGCGGGAGGGAGAGAAGGGGGCAAGAAGGGGAAGGGTCTAGTCAAAGAACATGTATGAATGACCTACGGACATGGACAACTGAGTAGGAACTGAATGTGGGAGAAGAGAGGGACAGGGTGCAGGGAAGCAAGAGGGGGGAAAAAAGTGGGACAATTATAATGGAAAAAGAAATGAAAAAATTTTTAGTGGGGGAAAAACGAAAATATGAAGAATGGAAATGCCAGTTCAGTGAATATTAGAAGGACAAGGATTTTCCTTCACAATTTATATTTTTCTCCCTATCTGATCACTCCAGAATTTGGCAGTCTAAAGAAGTAAGTAATGACAGACGTTTCTTTGCATAAAACTAATAAGACCAGTTGTTAATAGAGGTTTTTCTTTTGACCAAGACGTTGACTGGAATGTCATGCCTAAAGGAGACATGCTTGGGCTCTGGTTGTTACCAAAAAGCCCTGAGGAACTGGGAATGACTTTCCAAGGTAATACAAGCCCACGAGATAAAAGACCTGGTACCGTGATTGGTTATGTGGTCCACAGCAATATTTCCAGGGAAAGAATGAAGGTTGTTTTCCTGAAAGATGGCTAGAAGGGACATTAAGGCACAATGGAAAACCAGAAGGACTTGGAAAAGACAGGTGTGTATAGGCAAGGCTGAATGCCACGTATATGGCTCAGCCTCTGTGCCCTGAAGGGCAGATTGAAGGTCACCCTAAATGTTCCTTGCGTAAGTTCCAGCAAAGCAGAACTAAAGATCATAAGTGATCATTTGCTGCTCTTGTTGTGTTTATGCAAATGAACAGGATAAATTAAAAATGGACTTAATGCAATCCCTTTAATGACAAGGAGGGTAATCTTAGGGAGAAAAATCGTTATTCAAGGAAAATCACAATGATAAGTGGCAGACTATAAACTGGTGCAGCTAACCGTCTTTAAAGTTTATTTTCATTTAAGATAGGTTTTCATTTGAAAGTTAAACTATGTCTGTGGTATCATCCAAGTTGGTTAATTTACAGGCAAAAAGAATGTCAAATGCCTTGCAACTGGGTGTCTTTCCAATAAGATAGTCTTACAGATTTAGAGACTTGGGTTATGTTACAGAAATTAACATGTGTTTTCTGTTTTCAAAGGGCATAAGCCTATGATCTCATTACCTGAGTGATTTTCTGTACGCATAGGCCTCACTTAATCCTGTCTGCAGCACTGCCTCCTGAGACTCAATGGTTTGGCTGAACTAAGTGGCTGGGTTGGTGAAGTATGGGGTGGTCTGTGGGCTTCACTTTAAAACTGGTTTCTCTTTTCTGTCCTAATGGCTTGGATAGAAAGGGTCAAGAGGTCTGAGAGGTGGGGAAACCTAAAATATTTCCCTCAGCCCAAACTAAGTATAATGGGCAAAAGAGTTTTGGACAGGTGAGATATGCCTGGCACACCTTCCTCCAAAGAAGCCCTTTTTCCCCCTAATGTGGGACATTGAAAAATTAATCCCTGCCTTCTGTTATCTAGTGGTTATGGACTGAATAATGTCTTTTAACCCTGTTGCCAAATCTGTTGCCCTCAGAATACAACAAGGATGCTGGTCCGTTAAACCAAGCATGCCATTGTCTGGGGACAGCCAACTGACCTGGAGTCTGCACGATTCTTCCCCATGTGGGAAGACCACCTTCCCCTCCACACCCCGACTCTTATTAGGGATTTCTGGACCCAAGGGTAGGTAGGACAATGACCATGTCCAGCTTGAAGCAGCTAGAGGAGCTTGAGACCTTCGTCCATTGTTCTTTATAAGATTATAAAGGGTCTTAAGTCTGAGAGGGAGGAACTGTTATTTTTTATTGTTAAAATAATTATTTATTTATTTATTTAAAGAAAGAAGAAGAAGAATATATGAAAGGGCAAAGCAGGAGAGCTTGTATGTATGACCCATGGGCATGGACTTGGGGGGGGGAATTGCTGGAGGAGAGGGTGTGCTGGGTGGAGGGGAGCAAAGGGGAAAAAATTGGAACTATTGTAACAATATAATCAGTAAAATATACTTAAAAAAAAACCTGTGATGATGAATACTCAGAAAGAGAGGATTTTCACACACACACACACACACACACACACACAGAGGGGGGAAAAAAATGGGCAAAGAACCTGAATAGACACTTCTCCAGGAAGGACACAAAAAGAGCACATGGACACCTGAAAGGTTGTTCAACATCACTAGCCATCAGAAAGATTCAAATTAAAAGCACAATTGTGGGGTACTGCTCCTTGTGGTTTCGGGATTTGTAGCCCAGGCCGTGAGCCCCTCAGCCCCTTAACCTCGGGAAGCCTTTAAATCTCAGCAAAAAACTGAAAGGCTTTGTGGCAGACAGGACCTAAGGCCACTCAGAGGGTTTCCATAGGAATTGGATTGAAAGAATGCTTATTATGTTTTGGAGCTTGCTCTGCTTTTCTTATCTCTTAGTTAACTATAAACAATCTCTACAAGTCATGTATGAAACCTTGCACCTAATGCCAGTGTGGCATCAAGATGTTTGATAGACCCTGTAACAGACTAGTCGCTGTGCCCTCTATATTGATATCTGTAATCTGTAACTGTCAACTGTAACCCAGGCGCCTAAAAGCTAACTGAAGATTTATGAATTCTGACCTTGTATCTCCCATGCATACCCTTCGCAATAAAAAGTATGAGAAATGGAGGTCTTGCACTTTCTCCACTAGAGGGAATAGCCACCTTCCATGCCCCCCAGACAAAGTACAGTGTCTGGATAACTTTGTTCTGCCGTGGTCCTGAAACCTCTGCTGGACAGAGAAGTTTCCAACTGAGCCAGGGCATTGGAAGCGGCTCAGCCTCATCTGGTGCTCAACGTGGGACACTCAAGAGAAGTGATGCCTGGAATGGCTGCGGGGCCAAGAGTCTGACCATGGAAAACCACACTGCACAGATGGGAATTTTGGCAGCTTTGTCCATGGTAAGAGACTGTAGCCCCCAGGCTCTTTCTGGAAAAGGCTGCCTATGTGGTTAAGATAGGGGAGGGAAGGTTTTACTTCTTTCTGCCACACTCTCTAGCAAGGGGTTTGGTTTCGCCTTTGCCTCCTCTCACTCATGAAAGGACCATTTTGGCTTTTCTCATTCAATAAATCATGGGACAAGCACTTAATAAGCTGATAGGGCGTTTGCCGTTTGTAAGACTCCCATGAAAGGAAAAGCTTGTTCATGGACCAGGTTAGAGCACTAGGCTTCTGTCAGCTGCAAGTCAAAGTCCATGCAACGTTAGGAACATAGTTACAAGCACTCACTGCCCAACCCCTGTGGTGTCTCCCTCCTGATAAGATTTTGTGAGAGCAAGAAAAGCTTTAAGCCAGGAATAGGATTTATATGAGGGCTCTGGCAATGACCGAGCTCTGAAGATAAAGGGCACTTCCTCCCTCTGGCCCGAATTCTTGTGTGTCCCTACATTAGTTGGGACCTAGCAGAGGTGTCTGGGGTCAATCCCTGAGATGTGCAGGGGCCTCATAGGAAACTACACTCATGGTAATATAATTCTTGGCTCATCTGGGGACTTGCAAAATTAAGAATTGGTCATTCAGCACTCCAAGCCCTTCCGGTTGTTTTAGATGACTAAGAGAGAAATGGAGGCATGTAAGAGAGGTAGGGATGACCAAGGGGTGACACCCTTTGGAGCCCTCCTCACAAGCACCACACTTCGACCCACTGCACCAATTAATCCTTAGTTTAGAATAAGGAAAATTTTAACTTTAAACGAGAGGTGGGGAAAAAGGGTGAAACCAAACTAATAAAAAGGGACCCACAACCCATAAAAGAACGGGATCAGGGTTGTCCAAAGAACAAAAGCTTTACTTTAGATTACTCCAGCAACTAATAAAAGGAACTGGATGCCAAATTAAGGAAAGGCATCTAATTAATTTACTGCATACTGCTGTGGCTCAAAGCCCTGTGGTCTCAGAAAAACAAAGAGAAAGTAAAGAAAATAACTCAGGCTTAAAAGGTGCCACAGCTGCAATAGAAATAGGAAAGGGTGAGGGAGAGGAAAATATGCAGAATGCTGCCAAATGATTGGCTCTACAAACCCCTCCTCCCCAACCCTCCAGCCCCCCACCCCCCAATCAGAATGGCTCTCACTAACAAATCAACAAACAAGTGCTGGCAAGGATGTGGAGAAAAGGGAACCCTAGTGCACTGTTGGTGGGAATGCAGGCTGGTGCAGCCACTGTGCAAAACATTATGGAATTTCCTCAAAAAACTAAAAATGGAACTGCCTTTTGATCCAGTGATCCCATTGCTGGGACTATGCCCTAAGAATCCTGAAACACCAATTCAAGAGAACATATGTACCCCTATGTTCATAGCAACATTATTTGTAATAGCTAAGTGCTGGAAACAACCTAAGTGCCCATCAGTAAATCAGTGGATCAAAAAACTTTGGTACATTTACACAATGGAGAACTACCCAACAAAAGAAAAAGGAACCCCTATCTTTTGCAACAGCATGAATGAAACTGGAGAGTGTTATGCTAAATAAAATAAGCCAGGCAGTGAAAGACAAATATAAACTCACCTATAAGAGGAACCTAATGAACAAAACAAATGAGCAAAACAGAACCAGAGGCATGGAAACAAGGAACAGAGTGACAGCAACTAGAGGGGTGGAGAGAGGGGGATAAGAGTGGAAGGAAGGGAAGAGACTAATTGAGGAACATGTATGAATGACCCATGGACATGGACAACAGTGTGGCGATTGACTGTGGGAACAGAGGTTGGCCTGGGAGGAGGTGAGCAAAGGGGAAAAATTGGGACAACTGTAATAGAACAACAATAAAATATTTAATTAAAGTTTTTAAATAAATAAATAATTCTACAAAAGATATGTTTGCTCTCAATAAAAAAGAGGTTATATTGCTCCAATTTCTATAACACTGCATGTATGTACATGTTTTGAAGCTAGGCAAATACAGATACAAGTCATTGCTATGTAACTTTAGGCAAGTTGTTTAGACATTTATGCACCTACTTCAGAGTGTCATTGTAAGCATTAAATGAGAAACATTTAGAACAGAGCCTGCTACATAGCACTTAAAACACTTAGCACAGTGTCTGGCACATAGATAACATTTTATAAATGATGTGTAATATTAACTTTTTAAGTTAATATATTAACTTTTTAAGTTAATATATGAAAACTACATGCTATGTCTTTTTCCAGAAGATCATTGCTTTCTAATCTTTCATTTGGGAATTCTAATAATGAAACCATGACTTCATGTGGGACTATTTTACTAAACTATTTCCACTGCAGAATAAATTATTTATATAATACTCTGTAGATTCATTTAAGGGATCGCTCATTCTTCTAGGTTTGCTCCTGGTCACTGCTTAGTTTTCAAAGTATTTGTTAACCCTTTCATTTAAAAAAAAACACAATTATATTTTCTTCTGAGCAATCTCCATCTAGCATTAAATCAAAAATAGAATTTCCACAAACTCCAAACTTCTTCCAGATAGACATTAAAGATAGTCAATACAGTGTAAGATTTGTAGAACATTTATAGATTATTATTAGAAAAATAATCATTAAAGTGCCATTCATTCAGATTGTACAGAACTGTTCCAAATTTTTCTTTCCTCTTCTTCTGTGCATTTAACTTGGAGGTGTTTGTGTTTCAGGCACCATTTTTTCTCATCTCAGTCATTACAATCAGACGGATGCACCCAAGTTAAGGATTCACTAATGGGAGAGTGTGAACACTGTCGATGTCAATTAATTCAGTCCACTTTGTTGGAGATTAGGAAATAATTTAGTTCCAGGTTTACTATATTTTCCTCATAGAGGTTTGACTTATGTTGGACATAACAAGTGACTCCCCTTTCACTAATCTTAATAATTTGCAGAGGTGAGAAGAATAAATATTTCAGTGTGCCCCTCATTCATCAGAAGATACCTCCATTGCATATCTCTTTTTCACCACTAGTTTTTAGCCTCAGTCATTTTTTCTCATTCTTACAAAACCAAATGATCCATAGACATTTTCTATTAGAATTCATCTTGACTAATTATTGCATGTAACTGAGTCTTCAGTAGTCGAACACAAGCCTGGGTATGTGGCTGAATTATTTAATAAATGAGAATTTCTAGTGAGAAAACCTTTCAATAGCCACATGCACACACACACACACACACACACACACACACACACACACACACTGCAATCTGCATCTCTCACTCTAACCAGCAAGGCTCAAATGTTGCCATTCATCCCATGTAAATCAGCCTTGAATATTTGCAAGACAAGAGGGACAGGCTGCATTGCACTCTTGTAGAAATGATTCATATACTTTGGTCATCTTGAGTAAGCATGTTACTCATCTGTTCCTCTTGGAGCCATTTCCCTAAATTATCTAATTCATCAAGACAGACATGTCTAGATAAAGATTTTTAATTTTTTTAAGAAAATTTCTTACATTAGCTTTACACCTTACTAACTAGTTGGTCAGTAATGTCAGCACAATTTAAATGTGTCATTCTGTTTGCACACTGAGCAGATGATACATAAACTTACTTCCACATTTTTATTACAAACAAACAATCCTACTATAAATCTACAATATATGAGGGGTTATATTAAAAAGTAATGCACATTTGAAATGACCCAACAGTACCTAAAAAAGGAAACAAAGAATGACTTAATAGCATTGCAGTTGTAGTTGGCTACCTCCAAAGGAACCACAAGAATCACATTTTAAAATAAGGAATGACATTTACTGCCATGTGCTCCAAAGCTGTTTAGTATGACGACAGGGTACACTGGCATGTAACATTCTTTTCACAGTTCATTATTTGACTTAAAGTATAATAAGAACAAGATGGGATGTACAGTTATTTTGTGAGCAGAAAATTTATTCTTCAAGGAAAACAAATTAGTGAGAATATGTTGATACTGTTTTAGTCTTTTTCATGTAGGAAAAAAATATTTTATTTCAGATTATGTCTCTGCGATTGATTCTGTAATATGGTTTTAAGGATATTCCTCATGCTCAAGCCGATGAGAAAAAACAGGGAGGCAAATGAGTCAGGAGATACTCAACTGGCTGAATAAAAGTCTGTTATAAATTAATCAAAGTTATACCTCTCTCAATTAAAATAATACTAGGAGAATGAGATTATAATTTTATTAATTTATAAACAAATGTTACATATATGCAAACTAAAAATAATATTCAATAAGTTTATTTGGTCTTGGTGTTAGTGTCAATTCCTCTTTAGTGAGCTGATAAAAAGCTTAGCCAGGTGTAGCTGAATAAAACATATCTTGATCCTTCATGAATCTCTCTCCTGTCACTTACTTTTTAAAGTATATTTTATTGATTATGCCGTTACAGTTGTCCCAATTTTTTTCTCTTTGCTCCCCTCCTCCTGGTACCCAGCTTCCCTCCAGCAATCCCTCACCCCTTAATTCATATCCATGGATATTGCACTTTAAGTTCTTTGGCTTCACTCTTTTCTGTACTGTTCTTAACATCCCCCTGTCTATTTTATACCTACCAATTATTCTTCATGATCCCTGCACCATTTACCTCTTTCTCTCTTTCCCCTTCCTATCTGTTAACCCTCCAAATGATCTCCATACCTATGATTCTGTTACTGTTTGCTAAGTTTGTTTTGTTTTTACTTTTAGATTCAGTTGTTGATAGTTGTGAGTTTGTTGTCATTTTAATGTTCATAGTTTTGATCTTCTTTTTCTCAAATAAGTCTCTTTAACATTTCATATAATAATGACTTGGTGATGATAAATTCCTTTAGCTTTACCTTGTCTGGGAAGCTCTACCAGCCCTTCCATTCTAAATGATAGCCCTGCTAGATAGAATAATCTTGGTTGTAGGTCCTTATTTTTCATCCCTTTGAATACTTCTTGCCAGTTCCTTCTTGCCTACAAAGTTTCTTTTGAGAAATCAGCTGACAGTCTTATGGGAACCCCTTTGTAGGTAACTCTCTGCTTTTCTTTTGTTGCTTTCAAGATTCTCTCTTTATCTTTAACCATTGGCATTTTAATTATGATATATCTTGGTGTAGACCTCTTTGCATTCAACATTTTTGGGACTCTCTGTGCTTCCTGAACTTGTATTTCTATTTCCTTTGCCAAATTAGGAAAGTTTTGTTTCATTATTTTTTCAAATAAGTTTCAATTTCTTGCTGTTCCTCTTCTTCTAGCACCCCTGTGATTCAGATGTTGGTATGTTTACAATTGTCCCAGAGGTTCCTAAGCCTCTCCTCATTTTTTCCATTCTTGTTTCTTCTTTCTGTTCCAGGTGAATGTTTTTTTGTTTTTTTTTTCTTTTGTTCCAAATTGTTGATTTGAATCCTGGCTTCCTTCCCACCACTGTTTGTTCCCTGTATATTTTTCTTTATTTCACTTTGTATAGCCTTCACTTCTTCCTTTATTTTGTGGCTGTACTCAATCATTTCTCTGAGCACCTTGATCACTAGTGTTTTGAACTCTGCATCTTAATAGATTGTCTCTGTTTCACTGAGTTCTAATTTTTAAGATTTTAAGGGGTTTTGTTCTGTTCTTTCATTTGGGCCTTCCTTTTTTTTTTTTTTTTTTTTTTTGCCTCCTCAATTTGGCCGCCTCCCCGTGTTTGCTTCTATGTATTAGGTAGAGGTGCTTCGACTCTGTGTCTTGGTAGTATGGCCTAATGTAGTAGGTGTCTTATAGCATCCAGTGGCACAGCCTCCCCTATCACCCAAGTGGAGTACTCAAGGTGAGGCCTTCATGTGGACTGAGTACAGCCTCCTCTTGTAGTTGGGCCTTGGTTGCTCTTGGCAGATCAATGGGAGAGATTTACCCAGGCCATTCAGCTGTGAGGATTGTCTGTGACCACCGACCACCAACCTCTGCCTTCTGTGGAGGATCAGCTATGTATGGGCAGGGTGTTGGTGCTCCAATATGGTCTATAGCTGTCCACTGTAGCTGTGCACTGGCCCTAAGGTTTTCTGGGTCATGTAGGCCAAGGTCATCCCCCACCTGTGTTTTTCCCTAGGCCTAAGCTATAAAGCAGTCTTAGATGGCTGCTACATGTTCTGGGATTGAAGATTCCTAAGCAAGGCCGAGCTGTGAACCTAAGCTATCCGCTGGTGGTGCTGGGCCTGGAGTTCACTGAGACTAGCTCTTGCTTGTTTGATAGGATTTAGAAAGTTGTGAAGCATGAGCCAAACCCAGCCATTCATATGGAAAAGCAACCTGGTGGGCCCATAAATTGGGTGGGGCATCTCTGGGGATCTCCAAGGTGGACCAGACAGAGTTAACCAGGTTGATGGAGTCTCAGAAATGGCACCAGCTTGCTGACAATATTGGGGGAAGGTTTAGAAGGAACAATGGCCTCTGCTTGCCTTGATGCCAGATACTTCAGTATCTCCCTGTATGCCACTGGTACCACTCAAACTGCTACCCCCGTGCTAGAGCTCAGAGGAAGTGAATCTGTGTAGGTGAGTCTGCGTGTGGGATCTTTAAGAGGAACTGCTTGGAGTTCTAGCAGTTTTTCCACTGACTCAATCCCTGCTGGTTTTTGCAGCCAGAAGTGGGGACTTATCTTCCTTGCACTGGAACCCTGCCCTGGGGGGCCTGGTGTGGGAGTGGGACTCCTCCCTCCTGAGATATCCCTCCTGAATTTTGTCCACCACATGTGGGTGACAGACCAGCCCATTCTGCATCTGCACCCTGCTACCGATCTTGATGAATATGGTTTCTTTAATTCTGTTGTTGTCAGACTTCCATTCACCTTGATTTTTGATGGTTCTGGCTGATGGTTGTTCTATATTTTAGTTGTAATTTTTATGTTTTTGTGTGAAGAGGAGCATCACATCTGCCTACACTGACATCTTGACAGGATCTCTCGCCTTAATTTTTATGTTTTTTTTTCCTCATGCTAAACTGAAAACCTAGTAGCAGAATATTCTTGTTCTTCTCTGCACATAGTCAATGTTCAGATAAGAAGTAAAAAAATATATTTTTCTATGCCTTCTGAAAATGTCTCCCAGCTGGTGCAGACATCACTGGCTTTATGTGACTTCCTGTAACATTGTCAGCTATTTTCCCTAGCCACCACAGATGAGATTTTACTCTTTACATTTCTCACGCCTACTTACATGTGGAGTACAACTGTAGAAAGTATCATTGCTAGGCTATAAATTTCCTATTGGAGTTCTCAAGGACATCATTTAAAACAACATTTCATGTTTTTTGGCAAGAGCTCTAGATACTTTTTAAAATACTTTCATCCAAATCTAAAGGGCCCAATTAATTGTGTTCCTTAATAAATGTGATCACAGCATAAGTTTTATAATAAAGCGCATGATAAGTTATTCTTATAAACTTCAATGTTTTTCTGAAAGTCCAGTCTATTGTTTAAAAAAAAATAGGGAAGGATTTAAATATAATAGAATATATAGAAATTTTCTTGAAGATATAAAAACACTTTTAAGATAATAGGTAAGCCCTGACTGTCATGGCTCGTAGTTTGGGTGTCTTGCCACAAAGTGAAAGGTCACCAATTCAATTCCTGGCCAGGCCATGTGCTTGGATTGCAGGTTTGGTCCCCAGTCAAGGCACGTACATGAGGCAGCCGATCAACATTTCTCTCCCTCTCTATCTTTGTCCCTTCTCCTCCCTCCAAAAATAGATAAATAAATATTTTCAAAAGATAATAATGAATTTTGATTTTTGAGAATTCAGCTTAGCCCTTAGAGGGGGAACTACAAAGAATTTCTAAAGTCCTTTTTTGATCTAAAATTATATGATTCTAATTTTAGGTTTTATTTCATTTTTTTTTAAAATATTCATTCAGCTTTGCAAGTTTCTTTAATTCTTTCTCATCTTGCAATCTTCTTCAAGTTTCAAAGTTTGGGTCATGAAAAAAATTGTTCATTCACATTTTGTCACTTCAGAGAAAAGTAAATTCCCAAGAAAACCCCTAAAACTGATTAATCTAGGTTTACTAAGGTCCTCAAAACTGTGGCTTGTTAGGGCCCAACAAGACTACCACCAACTGCGATGATCATCTGCCCATCCTCTGCTTAAAATGACTAACTAATAGACATGGAATGGGCACCCCTTTAAAGGAGCTTTAGAGAATCTAGTCATTTCTATAAAAAGACTATAGCCCTCATCACAGTCTTCTCACTTTGCCTTTGTACTATCTCCTCACCTTCTGGTTAGGTCTGGTCTTTACCCAGCTCTTTAAAACGTTATCTGTAGTTCTCAGTCTCATACTTCCCTATATACTCTGAAAATAGATTTAGTTTCTTGAATTTTGAGTTCTGAAACTCATCTCTTCTGATACTGTTTGTTTTTGCTCTATCTTATTTTACTATCCTAGGGAATAGCACTGACATCAGTTAGCTTGACTGACATCCTGTTTTACATCTACTCCATATTAGGAATTGTGCTTCAGCCTCTTAACCATTCTCCTACATTTAGGATGTCTCTTTTCAATCCATTCTTTATATCTTTGCTATTATTATCCCAAAACACGTCAACACATTTTCAAAGTCTGTCATAATTCTGTGTTGCCATAAGAGACAGTCTAAACTCCTAAGTCTAAAGGTACCTCACTACCCACCTAACTGTTCTCTACACTCCTTTTTCCCAGGCACAGCTGTCTCCTCACTGTCTCCAAAACATACCAAACTGCTTCCATTTGTGTGTCTGCTCCATCCCACATTTAGGTCCTAGCTCAAGCTTACCTCATTTATGAAACTTCTCATAAATGGTCCACATTTTTCTACCCCTGCTTTAATACATCTGGCAGAGAGATTAAAAGGGTATGTGACTGTAGTATTCACTGTGATACTTAACTAAATAGAATTTTCCTGTGTTGTTAAATCTGGTTATCTAATGTGTAATGTGAATGACCAGTTTACCTAAGAGAGGTTCCATTAAGGTAAGAACTACATCTTAAAATTATTTAAACCATTCATTATACTAACAAGTATATACTGGTTATTAAAAAATAAAAGAAAAAAAAACAGAAACTCAAGTGACTCTCAAGATATTATTCTCGTTATCCTTGGTTTAAGACAAAGAATGGATCAGATTATTTTATAAACTGTTTCCTCTTCCTGTATTTCTCAGATACTAGACTCTCAGGTTTCTGTTTATGGAAGCTACAATTACAATTCTTAATTGCAAGCAACCAGATGGACTAATATCTCAATGTATCTGCTAAATTTGTCTACCACCTATAAGTTGCATATCTTAACCAAGTACCTTGAACTTGCTCTGCTTTTATCTTCATCTGTAAAATAAAAATAATAATAAGTTGAACTACCTTACTAAGTGGTGTTAAGGATTAAGTGACATATACCTTAAGCAGCAATTAAATATAGTAAACACAAAATACATGTTTGATCTTATTGTTATTAATCATTTCACTATAAGATAAGAATTAAACATGGAGGCAACACACCTTGATGTAATTCTTTTTCTGGAACAGACGGCTGCTATCCACATTTTTCATAGTCTGATATAATTGAAAATTTTGGAGAAGACTAAAGATAGCCTGATTTTTCCCTCAGTCACTGAAAAGGAAAGAAGTGAATTCCTCTTATCCACATGGTTCCAAAGTACAGAGACAAGGGACAAAGCCAACAGACAGGGTGAGAGCAGAGAGTATGGTTTTCTGGCATTTGGCAGGGGGAGTTAAGGGGGGTGGGGTGGAGTGCTCTTCCCAGAGATGTGTTGAAGCCTACATGGTAAAGCATTGAGTAACTAAACCATCAATAGTTTGTACTTCAGCCATCATCTGATTTCACTAGGCTTTATTTAACTAAACTGGCATGTTGGTTAGCTAAATTTAATGAACTTAGCACAACTGATTGGTTACTTTTGCCTTGAGTTCAATCAACCATATATCAGTATAGCCACAGAACTTTTCAAGATGAAAACTGGTCATGTAAAGCCAAATTTCATCAAAATTTCTTTTGTTTTAGCAACCTGATTATTCTCTATAACTCATCTCAGAAATAAGAATCAATATTTGAATGTCTTTGAAATTGCATTAATTATACTCAGTTAAAATAATATTAATTTGCCATGAAAATATATTGTCATCGGTGCTAGTATTTCTCCATCTGTGTCTTAAACTGCAGTAGAAACAATGTAGATGAAGAAAATACAATTCTCCACAATAAATGTTGATGTTGAGATACTGAAATTGTTAAATGTTGAGAAAATTATTAAAGAAAAAGTTTATTCTGAGCACATTCCAACTGGGCATTTACTTCCCTTATGGCTTCTTTTTAGCATCTTCATACCTTCTCCATGGTTCTCCTGGTACCACTTACTTATAGATCCTCATAAGTCAGTAGGAATACATCATTAATAATGAGTTTTATTTGGTTTAAATCAAACATTTTAATAAACTCTTGAAATGGCATAAGAATCTAAATATTTCAATACCCTAAAATCTATCTGAATTGTAAGGATTTTAAAAGCCTCATCAAATAGATATAAAAGAATTACAATAATTTAAACATCCTTTGAAATGCTAGGATTCAGTTCACTTCATATAATGTTAAATTTATGAAACACAAGAGGCTCATTTCTAGAACTGGCTCAGTCATTAGCCTGGTTGTGTGAACTTGCACAAATAAGACTTAATTTCTGTGGATCTCAGATGTGTTTTATTTTTTAATCTGTAAAACAAAATGGCTAACTCAAATAGTTTTTAAACTGCCTTCTAAGTTTATTTCCCTATCTTTTAATAGGATATATAAGATTTCCAATTTATATAATAAAATACATCACATCTGTAAATTGCAATTGTGTCTTATCTATACTTTTGGTGTTTCCCTTACTGTAGAATTTGAGGTGGGAGGTTAAAGACTTTCCACTCAGATACCTTTTTATTTGATAAAAATTTACTTACTTGAAATGACAATCAGTATAACAACTTGATAATTTCAAATAAAATGCTCAGAATGGATAAGCATAAAGTTAGATATTAACAATATGCCGTGCCTTCTTTAAAGGCAACTGAATTGTAATGAAACCTCATCTATAAATGTATCCTTAACTGAACATGTATTTTCAACTATGTACATTCTAATTAAGAGTTAATGTTGAATACAGTAAAGGGGAAAAGATTGATGGAGTCAGGAATAGAAGTTAGAGCAATTC
Source organism: Furipterus horrens (assembly GCF_987537825.1). Classification (NCBI taxonomy): domain Eukaryota; kingdom Metazoa; phylum Chordata; class Mammalia; order Chiroptera; family Furipteridae; genus Furipterus; species Furipterus horrens. The sequence goes on from NW_028327171.1 coordinate 85,071,692, forward strand.
TTATGTAGCTGAAATATAGCAAAGAAAAATACCTATAATAATGGTTACGTGTTCTCCAGGAACACTGACATCAATTCAGTTACATCATTTAATCTGAAAAGGGATTAGAGGAGGGCACGTGGCTTTGCTCTCTAATGCTGAAAGAATTCTCTGGATACATAGAAGTAGAAACTGGATCTTACACGATGCTTCTACCATGTGAATAAGTAAAAGTTTAAATTTGACAGAAATCAGTCTGTTTGGTGAAAATCACTCCAAGGGCCTAAAGAAAACTAAGCAGTGAGCTTGAAGAAGTGCAATGAACTGCTTTTTGCCATTCCATCCAAAATGCTGACTCGATACCTGAAACAACGAGACTGTTGTACAGCAGAATTGTTCATTCTGCCATTCTGTCTGTCCACAGAGAGTGTGCTCAGTCAAACTTGGAGGAATGGAGCCCAGAAATCTGTGTGTGTGTGTGTGTGTGTGTGTGTGTATTTTTTGTAAAAATGTTCATGTGATTGTGATGTATGCTCAGGTTTGAAAACCCCAACATAAAGGTTTTAGTTTCTTCTTGCTTCACCCGACCTCCACCCCAGAAGAGTAATAAGGCTAAAGTGATTAGAGATATTAGATCTAATTTCTCATTTCAGTTGCTTCTATTTTATTAAAAGAATCACACACAGAAAAGATATGACACTTGGTTTTTAAATCATTATTAAAACTCTAAAATATCACTATTAAAATCTAAGCATTCTTTCCAATCAATTGAATATTTCGATAACTGTTGATTTTAGCAACTTTATCTTCCAGACAACTTTTCAATGAAAGGTAGAGTTAATGATAATGAATTTATTCTTTCCTGTTGAGAAGAACCCTAGCAATATGCCATCCCAGATGTGAAATGAGTAATTTAAAAAAAAAACCTCCATGTATTCTCTCCTTTGCTTATTGCTCATAGCAATAATTCTCCAGACATTTTAGCTTCTAGACAGTAGACAAAAGAGCTATGTATACAGAAATAATACATTTTCTCCTCTATAGTAAGGACTAAAAGGAATGATGAATCAGTAAAAATAAATTCCCCTGCAGGTAGATTAAATAAATTAGAAATGTATTTGCCTCCCATGTAACAGTGTGGATGCAGGCAGTCTAGATTTCATAGTGCACTGCCCTTTCTATCTTGTTGCTTCCCTACATGTGGCTTTCAGACTGTGGAAATAATGGTTCAAAATAGCCACTGATCATCTGTCATATCTACATTCTGAGCAGCAGGTAGGAAGACATTCCAGAAATTGCACATACCATTACTTTTAGAGCCAATTGTTTTTATATGTACCATTATTTTTAGATCCAATTTTTAGAACTTATTTATATTGCCACACCTAGCTGTGTCCAGCTAAAAATGAGATGCAGAGGAACTGTCTATTGAGACTGAACTACAAATAATAACTAGTACTGGTCAAGGTGTCAGGAAATAGGTTTTTTTTTTCTTGCATTGCTGGTAGGAGTGTAAATTGGTACACTGTTTCTATGAACAATTTGGCAATATGAGTCAGACACTTTAAACATGATCCCAACACTTTAAGGAAGTTGTTATAAAATATATATATTTATTACTATGATATTTACTATAGTGGTTTTTTTCAGTTGTAAAATGCACAAATACTTACCACCTTACCCATTTTATGTGGGCCGTTTAGTACTGTTAATAATTTCCAGTTGTTCTGCAACCAATCTCCAAAATGCTTTTCATTTTGCAAAACTAAAACTCTATAGCTATCAAAAAACTACTCATTCCCTGCCTCCACCTCCCCTCCATCTCCAGTCCCTGGCAACCATCATTCTACTTTCTGTGTCTATGAATTTAATTACTCTAGGTACCTCATTTGGGTTGAATCATAGAATATTTGTCCTTTTGTGTTTGGCTTATTTTACCTAGCATAATGTTCTTAAGGTTCATAAAATAGAATATTATTCCATTGTATGTGATATACCACATTTTGTTTATCTGTCCATCTGTTGATGATGACTTGGGTTGTGTCTACCTTTGGGCTCCATTTTTAATTGGATTTTTTGTCTTATTGCTTAGGTTTGAGAATTCTTATATATTTTCAGTGCTGGATATGTCATTTGCAAATATTTTTGCCAAGACTAGCTTGTTTTTTCATTCTCTTAACAGTGACTTTCACAAGTCAAAAAGGTTTTAATTTTTTGAAGTTTAATTTATCAATATTTTCTTTTAGGGATCATGCTTTTTTGTGTCATATCTAAACATTCTTGACCTAACCCAAGGTCATGAAGATTTTTCTCTAGTGTTTTCTTTGGAAGGTTTTAGGAGTATTTTTTAATTGTATATTTAAATATATGATCACTTTTGAGTTAATTCTTGCATTAAGTAATAAGACTTAGGTCAAAGTTCAATTCTTTGCCTATAGCTATCCAATTACTGCAACACCAATTCTTGAAAAGATTATGTTTACTCCATTGAATTACTTCTGTACCTTTATTAAAAATCAACCAGCCATATATGTGTGGGTCAATTTCTGGACTCTCTATGTCAATGTGTCTATCCCTTTGCTAATATCGCACTATCTTTATTACTATAATATAAATTTATTATGTCTTAAAATTAGATAGTGTGTCTTCCACTTTATTTTTTGAAAATGTTTGAGATACTATACCTTCTTTGCCTTTTTATATAAATCTTAAAATCAGCTTTTTGAGCTGATTTTTTAGCACAAAAATTGTGCTAAATTTGAAGGTTAATTTGGGGAGTATGAATGTCTTAAATATATTGAGTGGTCCAATCTACAAACACAATGTATTTCTATTTACTTAGTTTTTTTAAAATCATCATTTTATAGTTTTCAGTATATAGATACTGCATATCTTTTTAGGTTTATACACAAGCAGTTCTTTTTTAAATAGGGCTCTCATATATGATGTTGCATTTTAATGTTATTCCAATTATTCATAGCTAGTATATAAAAATACGGTTGATATCTGTATGTCTTTTTAACCTTAACTTGCTAAAGTTTCTTATTATATTCCAAGACCTTTTTATATTTGGTAATTTTCTTGGAATTTTCTACATAGATAATTATGTCATCTATAAACAGGGTGATTTTTACATCTTTATTTCCAATTTGTATGCTTTTTATTTCTTTACTTGTCTTATGGCACTCCAACAACTTTTAGTACACTGTTGAATAGAAGAGTTGAGAGTAAACATTCTTACCTTATTTTTGAAACATTTAGTCTTTCACCATTAATTATTAAGTTAGCTGTGGCATTTGTATAGATGCCTTTTATCTGGTGGGTAAGGAAGTTACTTTCTATTCTGAGTTTGATGAGTTTTATAATAAATTAATGTTCAATTTTCAAATGCTTTTTTTGTGTCAATTGATATGATCATGTGATTTTCCTATTTTAGTCTGTGAATATAATGGAATTCATTGATTGATTTTCAAGAATTGAACCAACATTGCATACATATTATTAGACACTTGATTGTTGTTTATTACTCTCTTTTGAATATTGCTGGATTTGCTAATGTTTTATTAAGTATTTTTGTGTATATGTTCATGAAAGCTATTACTCATTTGTTTTTTTTTTGTTTTTTTTTAAACTTGTAATGTCTTCACTGGGTTTTGGTTTCAAGTTAGTACTGATCACATAAAATGATTGAAAGTACTTGCTCTTCTCTTTTTTTCTGGAAAAGATTGTGTAGAATTGACAATCACTCTTCTTCAACTTTTTGGAAAAATTTAGCAATGAAGTTATATGGACCTGGAAATTTGGGAGGCTGGGGAAAGAGAGGAATTTAAATTATGAATTCAATTTCTTTGACAGTTATAAGATTATTATAGGATTGTTCAAGTATCTACTTCATACTTGGCTGTTTCTGCTTTTTGAAGAATTGGTCACTTTTAACTAAGCTGTTAAATTTATGCATGTAGATTTGTTTGTAGTATTTACTTATTATCCTTTGATGTCTGTTGGGTCTGTAGTGACATCTCCTGTTTCATTCCCAATATGTATGTTATTTGCCTTTTCTTTCCCATTTTAATTCTGCTAGTTGTATTGGAGGTTTATCAATTTTATTGATCTTTTCAGGGAACAAGTTCTTTGTTTCACTGACTTTATTGTTTTTCTGTTTTCAAATTTATAATGTCTGTTCTCATCTTATTATTTACTTCCTCTGCTTTTTTGGATCATCTTGCTATTTTTTTTTCTACTTTAAGATAGGAAGTTAGATTTTGATTTGAAACTTTTCTTCTCTACTAAGTATTTAGTGCTACAAATTTACTCTCAGCTCTGCTTTAGCTGCATATTACAAATTTACATCTGCTGTAATTTTATTTTCATGGAGCTCAATGAAATTTTTAGTTTCTTTTGAGATTTAGCAGCTTCCAGGGCTGCTTGGTTTATAGTGATTAATGCAAGAAATAAAGTTATATAAAGCATACTGACAATTATTTCTTGGTAATAAGATTATGTTTTCTTTAAAATGTAATGTTCTTCTGTAATTACTTCCATATAAATTATGAAAATAAAAATGGGGATTATATAACATATGGTGCTGGTCCATATTAAATTCCAGTATCTGGCTTATTTAAATTACAGAAACATTAGTTTAATATGGTTCAACCTAATAATTCTTATAATGGGATGCATATACTTCTTCTTTAATAATTGACTGTCAATATCACACTTCAGGATTTAAGATAACAAAAAAGAAAAAAATATGTGGTGCAGATAAGAGCCAGCAATATGACTCAGGACCAGATGAGGTCATAGGTCCCCTAAGTCTCTCAAAGAAGAGAATAAACTTTTGAGAGTGAGCGAAAAGAAAAAAATGAAACCTTGACTGGCTAATTCTAGTTTTCTAAAGTGTTCAGAGGGTCATGGTGTCAGCAGTAACTAGAAGACAATGTCAAACATGACGCCTCAGGTAAAGGCTACTTACTCCATTTCCAGTTACAGATAAATCCATTTCTGTGGTTTACAGTATAACATTATGCAAGTTTTAAAAAATCTGTCTGTAAAGTAAGGACAATAATGCCTAACCTGTAATGTTGTTGCAGAGATCTAAGTAGACAACATATGTTGAGTTTCTGGCATAATTAGAGAACCAGTATATTTTAGCTCCTTCCTCTGTCTCTAAAGAAGTCACTGCTTTGGAAAACCCTAGAGTTAGAGGAGAAGTATATGTCTCTGGTTCAAGCATGAACTTTGGAATCACAGTGCCTGTGTTCAAACCCCATTAACTACTGGGAGTGTTGGCAAATTACATAACCCCTCCATGAGACAGTTTTCTTTCTATTAAAGGCTATAACAGTACTGTGTACATTCTAGAGTTGTTGAGAAAATTAAATGAGCTAATATATGTAATGCGCTTAGAACACTGTCTGGTACTACCTGAGTGGTATTTTATTACTACTTGGAGAAAATGAATTGGGATTGAAGAAAATTTTATTTTGAAGGAAAATACAAGTTGCAGGGGTGCAGGAGAAAGGGAAAAGAGAAAGAAGGGGAAGCAGGAGGGGAGGGGGAAGAGGAAGGACGAGGAGAGAAAGCAAGAAGAGGGGAGGGAGAAAAACGGAAGGGAAGGGAGGGGAGGGGAGAAAAGAGGAATGTGAAAGAGAAAAATATTTTAAGACATTCTTTTCTTTTTCTAAAAAGTTGGGAGAGTAGTACTAACACTGTACCAGACAGGATGCTTGCTACATGACATGTCTCTGGTAATGAAATCTTAGAGTATTTTTATTGTTTGTTTTTGAAGGAAAAAAAGCAGGTAATGAGGAAAGCCCAGAGAAAAAGGCTTTCACAATGAATGAGTGAGAATGTAGGAAAGTTGAGAGCAAAGGGAGAGGGGAAAGCTGCTGCGCAGCAATGTCACAGCTATTGGGGATTCTGTTTCAGAGAAGTGAAATCATGAGTGACAGATAATCACTTCATTTACCTCTTAGGTCTCTGGGGATAGCGCTTGATGCAAGAGTATCTTTGAGGAGCTCCTTCGTGATTTTTCCCCTTAATGGATTGATGTATTCATAGCACACATTGTGAAGACTGGTTTTGCTTTGCCTCCCAAATGTACAACCTTTTGCTTTTCTTTTTAATAAGTGTTGGCAACTAGCTCCGCATGAGAGCAGTGAACACAAATACCACTGATGATGATGAATGGATGGAGGAATGTGGGATGCATTGCACTGAAAGGGTAACACATTATGTCTATGTAATTGCTTCATCTCCCTTAGGACAGACACAGTTCAAAGAAATGTGAACATAGATGACTCACAGACATGTTCTTTGGAGCTTCCCAGAATTCATTTCTCTAATTATATTAACCTTTTCTCCCTTCCTCACTCATCACATGTGCACTCGCTATACAGGGCATCTTGACCGAGTGTTCAGTAATTTAACTTTCACACTTTTATTTATTGCGACATCTTCCTGAAGACAAACCACTTAAAAATACTAAAGTGGCTAGAAACTATTCATTGTAAATTGGATTTCCACAGTTCTGCAAACACATGATAGGCAGTTTAGAAATCTTATTTTAAGTAGTTTCTTTCAAATTTCATGTTAATATTGCATGTTAATATGAGTTTTGAGAAGCCTATACTAACTTGACATTTTCTGCTTAACAATTGTGTGGGAAACTGTTTTGGCTAAAAATTACATTTGAAAAGCCAGATTCCTAAAACAGCTTTTTTGGAATGGTATTTCAATGATTATTTCCAAACAAATGAGACATTCAACAAATGGTCATTCAGAAACTTCCTGAAATTTCTATTGCCTGGAGCTCAATGCTTAATAAAGCAGCCCTGACCATTACAGAGGATTTAAACTTTTAGATGGTTCTTCTTGGTCTTGAGCTGATATATTAACCCGATAATCTCATAGGTCATACCTCTTCTTTAGAATATCTGTAAACTGCCATTACATTACCCTTTTTGACAAGCTTCTGTTTCATTTCACAAGAAGTGGTCACTGAACTGAACATCATTTTGGCTAATATCCTAGACATCTTAAGTCTGATAATGTTGCTCATGAACTCTGACACCAGACTTAGATGAAATACTCCAGCATAATCTAGTGGTCAGAGTAGTTAAGAGTTCAGTGGAACATTTACCTCCTCTCCACTGAATCATATTTTTCTTTGTCAGAAGTCTGAGGTTGTGTTAACCTTCTTAGAACAGCTTGTTCCTGTTCAAATCCAGATTATGACCAACTAAAAACTTTTGTTGTACAGACTACTATAAAGCCAGAGGTGCATTTAACGGCAGGTGCTTCGGGCGTGTGCCCTGGGTCCCAGCTTTTGAAGGACCCTGCAAAACACCAACTTTACACTTTTTTTCTAATGACACCAAGTTTGGTTTCATATGTGCAATTTTAATTACGTACAAGTTTACAGTCGGCCGTAAAACCTGATAGTATGTTTATATTCGCTTATTTTCATTACTTCATTACTACGCTGCATACTATACACATACTACACTGCATAGGCCCCACACAGCTGCACTACTGTCCATTGGAGCAATAGAATCATATTTGCTTTGTACTTAGAAAGGTTCTCCTGCAGTGCAGACTTACGAATACGATATAGGAAAATACACAGAAATGTAAATTGGTTTGTGGATATGTACTGGTTTCATTTATGGTTTTAAAAATAGTTTTCCGTGCATATAAACAAGTATTCAGCTAAGTTGAAATTATATTAAAATAAAATTAATTCCTATTGTTGAAATTATATTAAGATAAAATTAATACCTGTTGTGACATCAGCAAGAAAAAGAAATTATTTAAATATTTTCACATTTGTAATTTTAATTTCAAGTGAAATTCTATGATTTTTTTGTTCAAATTTCTGATTGTTACTCCTATTATATGTATACTATCATTAATTATAATTATACTTTTACATATGTTCAACTATTAGTTCAAAACTTTGTGATTATTATTATGCTATCATTAATTCTATTATACATATATTCAAATTTTATCGGAAATAAAACATTAATAGTACATAATATTTTTTATTTATTTAAAAATATGGTTAACATGTATTTTTATTTTCCCTGTTTTTCTTTTTTTAATATGCTTTATTGATTATGCTGTTAGAGTTGTCCCAATTTCTTTTCCTTCTGATCCCCTCCACCGAGTGACCCCCCCTCAAAATACCTCCCTTAGTCCATGCCCATTGGTTGTGCACATAGTTCTTCTCAACATCTCCTATCTACTCCACTTCCTCCTACTATGCTTCTTAATTCCTATACCATCTCTTTCCTTTTCCCCCCTCCTCCCTCCCAGCTTACCTCCCCCCAATATGTTCCCCATACCTATAATTCTTTTCCCACTCTTGTTGCCTACTTAATTTGTTTTGGTTGCCTTTGTTTTGGTTCCCTAGCTTCTGTTGTTGGTTGTTGTGATACAGTTTTCATTTTAATGTTCTAGTTTTAATCCTCTTTTTCCTAAAGACATTCCTTTAACATTTCATATAACAATGGTTTGGATCTGATGAACTCCTTCAGTTTTACTTTGTCCTGGAAGCACTTTCTCTGCCCTTCCATTCTGAATGACAGCTTCACTGGATAGAGTAATCATGGTTGTAGGTTTTTGCTTTTCATTCCTTTGAATATTTCTTGCCAGTCCCTTCTTGCCTGCAGAGTTTCTTTGGAGAAATCTGCTGAGAGTTTTATTGGGACCCCTTTGTATGTAATTCTCTTCTTCTCTCTTGCTGCTTTTAAGATTCTCTCTTTATCCTTAATTTTTGACATTTTGATTATAATGTGTGTTGGTGTGGTTATCCCTGGGTCCAGTTTTTTTGGAACTCTCTGTGCTTCCTGGACCTGTAATTCCATTTCCTTCCCCAAGTTAAGGAAGTTCTGCTTCATTATTTTTTCACATAATTTTTCAATTTCTAGTTCTTCTTCTTTACCTTCTGGCAACTCTATGATTTGGATGTTGGCCTGCTTATAGCTGTCCCATAGGTTTCTGAGCCTCTCCTCATTTTCCTCACTTCTTGTTTCCTCTTTATGCACTGGTTGACTGTTTGTTCCTTCCCTATGTTCCGATTATTGATTTGATCCCTGATTTTCTTTCCCTCACCACTTGTTTCGTATCTGTTTTTGTTCATTTCAGCAGGACTAGCCTTAATTCCTTCTCCGTATTGTTTAAGATCTGATGTCAGGTCTGTAAGCATTCTTACAACCAAAGCTCTGAACTGTGCCTCAGAAAGCTTTCCTATCTGCTGATCGGTTAGATCAGATATTTGCTGTCTGGTCAGCTGCATGACTGGGATCTCTATCATGATCTGTGCCATCCTGACAGTTTTGTGTTTACCTTTGCTTCCTGGGTGGGGGTGTCACACCTCCTATGCAATAGGGGGTGGAGCCCTGTGTACTCATCACTACCACCATGCTGTGGCATTTTGTGTGTAGGGGCTGGAGTCCAAGAAAGCTTCTTGCTGTTTACTCTCTGCTGAGAGACCGGAAGCTTCTTCCTATGTCCCCACCCCCTCCGGTCCTCACAGTGCAAGGCAATGGGGGTCTGCCTTCCCTGGTATTGGAATTGTGAGCTGATGGGTCTGGTCTGCAGCCAGGGGTGCTCCCCAGGTGTTTCTTGCCTCTATTTAAATATGGGTGTCTATGCTTACTGCTGTCCCATCGCCATTGCCGCAGCTGCCTCCATCAGCACAAGCACAGCTTGACCTCTCCACCCCAGCTTCACCCCTCCTACCTGTCCGGATGAGCACCAGTTGTTTATCACTTCATATGTTGGACTTCCATGTAGCTTTATTTTCTGGAACTTCTAGTTATTTCTGGTTTTGCGATAGATGTATTTTTTCTTAGTTGTGGAGGGAGACAGAGTGTGTCAGTTTAGGCTTCCATCTTGGCCAGAAGTCTCTCTATTTTTTAAGGGCCCAATATTTTCTTCTGCACCTGTGTCCTCAGCTGACCTTAATCTGCCTCTGTATAAAGCCAGTCTTTTCTCTAGCTGCTGCTTTCTGCCCCTTATTTTAGCAAATCTAAAGAATCTCTTCTAGCCCTGGCTGGTGTGGTTCAGTTGGTTGCAGCATCAATCCATAAACCAAAGGGTCATAGGTTTGATCCCTGGTCAGGCACAGGCCTGGGTACGGGTTCAGTTCCCAATCAGGGTGCTTACAAGGGGCAACCCATCCTATTTCTCTCTCATATCAATGTTTCTCTCCCTCTCTCTCTCCTTTCTTTCCCCTCTCTCTGAAATCAAAAAGCATGTCCTTAAGTGAGGATTAAAAAAAAAGAATCCATTCTGTTGGCTTAACTATTATACCATGCTGAAGGCATCAAAACATGTACTTAAGATCCAGTCTACTTGAGTTTAAACCTTAACTTGCTTAACTTGCTGTGGGTCTGAGAAAGTGACTTGATGTCCCTATGCTCCAGGTTCCCCATCTATGAACTAAGGATTAAATTAGCCAATATATGTAAAGTACATAGAAAATGCATATAGTAATAACTAGGTAAATGTTTGTAGCTATTATGTTCAGCCATTTCTCTCAGCATTGGGTCATCTGCAGACTAGAATGCCATGATTTCTATCCATTACCCAATTCATTGATAAAAATGTAAAAAGAAATTCTGGCTGGGTAGCTCATTTGGTTAGAGAATCATCCCAATACACAAAGGTTGTGGTTTCAATCCCCAGTCAGGGCACATACAAGAATCAACCAACGAATGTATAACTAAGTGGAAGAACAAATCAATGTTTCTCTCTCCCTTTGTCTCTCCCTTTCTCTCTAAAATCAATAAATAAAAGTTTTTTTTAAGAAAGGCAAAGAGGATACTAATAAAGACAAAACCAAAAAATTTTCCTCAGATTTCACTTTTAGTTTCATCTCCAAGGGTAGAGTAGATATTTGCCTAGCTTTCTGTCTGGAATTTTGGGAGAAGCAGTTTCACAAATTAATGTCCAGGACTATAGAGATAGCACCATAGCAGATCTTGCCACGAGAGGGCCATAGATTTCCCTCCTCACCCTCCCAAATCTTCCATGACTTAAAGTGATATAGAGAGCCTTTGAAAATTCCTCTGTGCTCTGAGCAAAATGTGGGGTTTGTATGATAGTACTCTGGAGAGAAAATAAGATGGTGTGCTTATCCAGAATTCTGAAGTCTAGGTAAGGGGGTTGCATAACAGAATTATGCAGGGTGGATAGTCCACCACTAAAGTCAGGAGTAGAATGTAGCTGTGTCTGAAGATTGCAAAGGCAGGGGCAGAGCTCAAGCTGATTTGATGCCTGCAGACCATCCAATTGTCAGTGAAGTGAGAGTACTATAATCACCCATGCCAAGCACCAAACCAGAAGAGTTACCTCTGGAGCAAAAGGCTACCAAGGACACCTTAGATCAAAACCTAAAAGCAGTCAGCTCCCTCCCAATTCTCAATTACATTTCTTGTACACCTGAATTTTTTCTGAACTATTGTGATTCCATAAAATTAATACACTGCAAATAAAGTATTGGAGAAGGAAAGATGGTGGCGGAGTAGGGGCAGTGTTCTCTGATCACTCCTGTTATGGAGGGACTTCAGGAGCAAATGCAGAGAGAAGTGACTGAAATACAACAAGGACACGAGCCTGTTAAACCAAGTACGCCGTGGTCTGGGGACAGCCAGCTGACCTGGAGTCTGCACCCTCCTTCCCCATGTGGGAAGGCCACCCTCCCCTCCACACCTCCACTCTTATTAGGGATTTCTGGACCCAAGGATAGGTAGGACGATGACCATGCCCAGCTTGAAGCAGCTAGAAGAGCAGGAGACCATCGCCCACTCTCCTCTATAAGATTACAAAGGGTCTAAAGTCTGAGGGGGGGTGGGGATATTACTTTTTTTATTGTTATAAAAAAAATCAATCAATGAAGTAATTCTAAAATAATGGTAACATAGGAAAGGGAGAAACTGGAGAGATTGCATGCAGGAACCATGGACATGGACTGGGGAAGGGAGGGATTGCTGGGGGAGGGGGGTGCTGGGCGGGGGGAACAAAGGGGAAAAAAATGGAACTATTGCGACAATATAATCTATAAAATGTAATAAAAAAATAAAATGAAAAAAATTAATACACTGCATGATTAAAGACCTCACACACACACACACACACACACACACATGCTCCTTACCCATCACCTCTTTATATGACAGTGTTCAAGGGCACTCCTACAATTGTATCAGAGTGAAAACACAAATTATTTGACCTCTGTTGATAAGAAAAGGTACAAAAATATATTGTTACCCAGTTATACTGAAATAACCTTAAAGCATTAAACAGTTCATTTAAGTATTGCCTATGATTCATCTCCTTTTAATGAGTCAGTATAAGACACTGGCTCTCAAATTTTGGAGGATCACTATATGTGTTCAGAGATGACTGGTTAAAAATAACAGAAAAATCTATTGAAGCTGCTTTAAATGAAAACATTTATTAGTTATAAGAGAGGAAGTCCAAATGTAGGCCAAGCTTCAGGATGTTTTTGAACTAGTGGGTCAACAATGTCATGAGGACTCTAGTTCTTTCCATCTCTCTACTCTTCCTTCAGTAGTGTCAAATTCATCCCCTTGTGGTTATAGGCTGTTTTCCAGGCTGGGTCACATGCTTCCTCGGAGGTTCATTTAGAGAAAGAGCAACCTTTTTTTCTCTCAGGAGTCAGAAAAAAGCTGAGTGATGAGTCCATCAGGTATATTTTTCTATTCTTTCTAATTTTAAACCAATTATTACAAAAGGGTATGGAGTTTTCTTAAATCAGGCAGACTTCTCTAGAACTGATATTAATTCCCAAAACTGTATTGCTGCTACACAAGGAGGGAGCCATAGAATGAATATTTGATAGTTAACTACCAGGGCACTCTGTTCAATCTGAAAAAAACAATGAAGCCTATGCTCAGAAAATACAAATATACCAGATTTTTCACCCAATTTCAGGGGGTTCACAGGGCCTCCTGAAGCCATACTTAGAGCTTCCCTAGGAATTCATGAACCTCAAAGCTATAAACTTCTCTTCTAAACACCGGCCCATGGGATGCAGTTGATCTAACAGTCTGCCTTTCATCTTCTCACTCTAGAGCCAGAAATTGCTACAAGCCTCTTTTTGATCTCCAGAGAAACAAGGGCTTCATGTATACGCCAGGAAGCTCTTTGGTCTTAACCTACTATATGAAATTAACTCCTCTCAGAGTGACCAGCTTTATTCTGTCTCCTTCCTTCTTCCTCCCAGCTCTCCACACACTTCATAGAACCCCACACCTGGAGACACAGCCATTTGTTATGTCACATTGACCCTTCCCTTCTTTCTTAAAAATTAATTACTAGTTCCTATACTCTGCATAAAAATATCCCAGATTCTACAATACAAATTTGTTAAGCATTTACTGTGAAGTAGGCATACTGGTAGGCATTTTGTATACATAAAATTTTTTAATCTTCACAACAACTTCAGAGGGAAAGTATTATTTGCCTTGTTCTAACATGGCAAAGTCACTGTACAGAGAGGTTAGTTATCAATGGGGCAGAGTTGGGATTTGAACCCAGGTTTTCATTTGACTCTAGATCATATGCTCTTTCCACAGCCCCACCACATCCCTAGACTTGCTTCCTTTATGCTTTTCTGGGCATGACAAGTCAAAACACAATCACCTTGGCCAGGTAGAGCATAATCTCAGCACTCCAAAGTTGCAGGTTTGATCCTTGGTCAGGGCACATATAAGAATTAACCAATGAACTTACTAATAGTCAAGTAACAAATCCTTCTCCCTCTCTCTCTCACTTTCTCTCCCAGCTCTTCCCCTGTCTCTCCCTTCCTCTCTCTCTCAATCAAAAATTTAAAAATTTAAATAAAAAAAAGACACAAGCTTCCCAGAGAAGTCCTTGTTAAATACTTCTTGGCATTTTAACTATTTCAGATCCCACATTTATATAAAGTCATGAAAATATCAGCTCTTGATCCAGAGCTCACAGTAGAAGACAGATGAATTTCATCCTAGTTTAGTATTTGATGGTATTTTTAAAAAGAGATATTTTTTGCCCCCATCAAACACAAAATTTTAATTCTTTTTTTTTTTTCTTCTTCTTTTACAGCTTCTGGAAAGGTCTTAATTTGGCACAGTAACCTGAACTATTTGGCATGTGATTTTTAAAGCAAAAGATACAATAGTTTTCTTATCCCCTTTTTAGTGATAACTCTCTTTGAAATTCTCCTTTAGTTTTCCTTTTCTTATTCATGTGGACCAGTCATCTCCCCCACATTCCTGTCAGGGGAGTGGATTCACAGACAGAAACAATCTTTCTACAATGCTGTGATTATGAAGAGAGACAGAGCTCTTCTTTCCAAGCTGTCGCTTGAAGTAATCATAATTACACCGTAGTTCTCTGATGATGATAACAAAACCAAATACCTTCCTCTCCTTGAAGCAGGAAAATATTTTGCTATTTATGATGTATATCAATAACATCTACAAAATTGAATATGACACACATTACATGGGGATGAAATAGAATACTGGAACTTGAGTATCTTCACAGTCCTGGACTAGACTCATAGAATGACAAAGGAAGGGAAAGGGGACTTTGTGTTGAATAGGAAAAGTATTTAGCAACTGGTATGGCACAAGCCTCTATCAGAGCAGAGCCCTAGAGGGCTCTAGAGTTTCCACTTTAGATGGTGGAGAATAGGGAGGTTTGTAGAGTCCTGGGGGCAGTGCCATGATGGTGAAGACACATTCAGGAGCATTAGGACAATGGCTACTTATTTACTAAATTAAAATGTAAATGAAGGATCTCAATGACCTAAATGGCTCCTATCCTTAAAAGCCTGAACCTGCTGAATATCACCTTGGAGAAAGTAAAGAGTAGGTGACCAGACACCCCAGGGTGCCCAGGACAGTCCAAGTTTATACCTGTAACTCCAGTGTCATTATCAATAGCTTCTTCTTAGTTAGTCATGTTAGGTCTTTGTGCCCTTCTATTAGGATGACTATATAATACATCTTAAAGTGCCCCTGATTGAACAATATATGATACAATCACCCTTATAAGAGGACACAAAGACAAAATATAATTCCATTTGCAGCAAAGTCATAGGCAGGGGAAGACGTTAGCATCAGGAAGGAAAAAAAAATGGTAACACAGAGAAAACATCTCCATTAGTTGCCCAGTGAAGACTGTGAGTATGTCAATGCCAGTCTCTAGGGTGATCTAGGGAGTCAAGGTCATAGCCAAAGTCAGCCCAGGATAACAGAGCTGCCAAGAGATCCCACTGCCAAGGCTCCAGGAAACATTGAAGCTGGAGGAAAGGTAGAATACAAAGGGACATTTGGCAAGGGAGACCCCTTCAGCCACAGTTAGCAAGACAAAGGACAATCCAAAGAATAGCCAACGCTGCCTTGTATGGCCTTGGAGGTTGTGCACCTCCCAGCTACATGGCTGCCATTCCCTGGACTATAAATGTGAATGCCACTCTCTAGGCTGGAACAATGCACAGTCTACTTGTGGCTGTCTCAAAAGTAGCATTATTCCAGCTTCTCTGTGCCCACACACTGGCCTAATTTTTGATATACACACATTTTTATTAATTAAATTTCTTTTCTGAAACCCTTAGACTCTGCTCAGTCATTTGAATGATAACTGCAGGTTATGTGCAAACAATTCCATGGTAATAAGTACATGGCAGCCTTGAGGAAGGGTCATTTCTCCATCCCACCATTAAGGAATAATTTCATAGACTGCATTTAAAAAATATGGAGAGAAAGTAGCAAACAAAGATTCATTAGGGATTCTCCCACACTGTGGAACAATTCACAAAGTGCACACTCTTATCAATTCACAGGCTCTATCATTTCCTTTTCATAATATTCTTTTCTTGACAAGGAGTGCAGTTAAAGAGCATCACATATGATATAGTGGGCAAGGATAGTCAAGGAGGTTGTGCTTATTATAATCCTGATATTATTAAAATAGGCATCTTTCAAATATCATCATGGAGAATAAAGATGTACTTATATATTCCAAACTTGTCCATAGATTGTGGGTACAGGTAAGGAATTCATTTATATTAACACCATCAACTTGCAATGTCTTCAAGTCCTTACTTTCATTGCTAGAACTAAGTGGAGAAATAAAATGTTTCTATGACAAAAGGGTCAGAGGTAGCTGAATTAAAATGGAAATGAAAAACCTCAAGGATCTAAATGACATTTTAATGGTTGTCGGCAGCTGAAAAAATAGAATAGTTTATATGGTAGTTAGTAACTCTGAAGATCACTTCTTGCATGTCCCCACCTTCATGCCTTTGTCTGTACCATTCTCTTCTTTGATAGTGTCCTAACCTTTCAACCTACTGACATCCTGTCTATTCTTTAAAGCCTCTCTATGAAGATTTCCAGATTCCTCCAACAAAATGCAATATATCTGTTTGTTACATCTATACCTATTTCATGGTATGTATGCATGGTATGCACTGGACTTCACTCTGTATCATATATATGTGTGTGCTTATCCAGTCATCCTAACAAGCTTCTTGAGTTTATTAGAAAGCTATTCTTAATTCATATTTATATCTAAGGTATAGAGGACAATGTGTTCAATGTATTAGAAATTAATATTTATTTAATCAGATTAGGGAAAAGGGAATAGCAGTCTCACTATATAACTGTATATTCAGCATTCATGAAAAAGACTGTTATACCAATTTATAAGAAAGTCTTTTTAACACAAAGTCCCCTTAGAATTTGTTGAATGTGAATATGCCTTATATTTTATTTCAGCAGGATTGTGGTACCTCCCTCCTTCATAAGTACATGTTAGGATTTCATTTGGCTTCAAATAACAGAAACCTAAGTATATAGGCATAACTAAACAGAGGTTTATTTCTTATTTTTGGCCTTAAACATAAGCCAGTGGTAATACCTGGACTCTAAACAATAAGATAGTCTAAACAATAAGATAATTTTTCTGCATCCCAAAGACTCACAATTCTTTTATCCATATATTATTCACTCACCAAACCTTTATTGTAAACCTACTATGTTGCTACCTACTGTCAAGAGACACTAAAATTACTTAAAATAGTCCGTGGCATCTAACCAGTAAATAATTTAGTTACTTAGGATGTGAGCATGTATGTGAATAACATCCACAGTTAAGATGAGCTTGGATTTTAAGATCCCCCTGATCTTAAAGAAATGGTCTATGAATCACTTCACAATATTTTTAAAAAATCATCAAGCTCTTTGAAGTGATTCTCTAAAGCCTTACACATATGCTAAGACAATCCAACAGTTTAAAGGGATAGTTATGACTTCTAGTAACTCTTCATAGTTTCTACCATGCCAGTCACTCATGCTATGAAGTATAAGTAGTCGTCATGAAGTTGGGTGTAGCAAACTATGTTGAAAGCATGGAGGAGGAGCTACGGCAAAATAGAGACACAACTATGACTTTTGACAGAGAAACTGTCCCTTTGGGGGTTTTGGTAGTAAAGGGTTATTCCAAGATCCACTAATGATTGAGAAAATATGCCATCAGAACTCCATTAATTTTGTCACAAAATTCTTATATGCTTCATTAGAAAATTTCATGTTTTTATGTTACCAAACCAGCTCAGTAGAAATCTCAGGTTAGCTTGTTACCAAGTTAACACATGCTCTTGCCCACCTAGTAAGTAACTGTTAAAATGCAAATAGGACACAGGAGACTTCCAGCCAAGATGGAGGCCTAGACTGACATGTTTCATCTCCCTCCACAACTGAGAAGGAGTACAACTACCACAAAACCAGAGATGACCAGAAGTTCCGGGGAATAAATGGAGATCCAATGTATGAAGTTGTAGGGAAGTGGTGCTTGTCAGGACGGGTGGGAGGGGCGAGGCTGGGGCGGAGAGGTAGGGCTGTGTTGGTGGTGGCATCCTCCCTACCCTGGCTCCGCCCCTCCTACCTATCTGGATGAGTATTTCTTCTTTGTATCTTTGTTTGCTGGACTTCCATGCAGTTTGATTTTCTGAAACTTTTGGTTGTTTCTAGTTTTGAGGTAGTTGTATTTTTTCTTAGTTGTGGAGGGAGGCACAGCATGTCTGTCTACACCTCCATCTTGGCTGGAAGTCACCCATTTATTTTTTTTAGATACACATTTTAACCTGGTCTTTGGAATTTTGAATGCTGAATGGTAAAAAAGTTCAGTATATAGGCATTCAGTTATTTGCACCTCTGAAATCCATTTTCAGCTCTGATTCTTAAATTCCAGCCCTTCTGCCTTAATTTGTAAAACTCTAGCCCTTGTCCTTATTGGTACATACGTTCTTAATTCTAATGTCATTTTAATATCATTTTCAGAATGGCAGGAGGGAATAAACATTTGTGGTCAATCCACATATTTTTAAGTGGAAATTAATGTCTCAGATTCTTCAAGCCTTTGTGAGACTACATTAGGCAAAGATTAGGAATGTCAATACATTCTCTGTATGCTGTATTCAATCCTGTATAACTCCAAGACCTGGGCCTGTGCACCTGTCAAAATATTCAAGGCTTGAATTTTTTGATGATATTTCAAAAAATGCAAGAGATAAAATGGATATTTACTAGCACAGTTTTCAAAATAGCCATTTGTACCAAATAAAACTTTTATGACCAAAAAATGCACTTTTATTAGGCACTAGTTACCTGCTGGTTGCAGGCTTTGGAAAGAATCCAGATCACTGAGTAACATAAACAAAATTCCTAAAATCACATTGAGGCAGTGTGGTCAAGTGGAAAAAGCATGCTCTCATGTTAGACAGGCCTGGAGTCTTCACCCAGCTGGGTCCTGACCTAATCAGTGAACCAGTGTGCGCATGTGTGAATAACTATACTAACCTCACTGAGATGTCATAAGACATTAATATGACATGTGTAAAATGCCCAGCAGAGGTAGATGCTCACTAAACATGAATTCTCTGCCCTTTTTCTTCTGTCCAGGGTCCTTGAACAAGGGAGTTGACCCAGTACTAGAGCCCATGATTCTTTAGTTGTTCTAGGAGAGTACCCCATGCTGGTCACAAACAGCCTTCTGAGGAATCTTGGTGACAGGAAATTATGTGCAACTAATTCCTACAATGAGAAAGCTGTACCCTCTGTGACAGGCGATCTGCTTGCAGAAGACAGAGGGGCCCATTAAGCAAGCACCATATCTGACCTGTTGCTGGGATTTAGACACTATCTGTAGTCTGGCTTGCTGCCCACTGCTCCTTGTGGCTGTGAATCAACATTGTGAGAGAGGGGGCACTGGGTCAACTGCATTCCATTAATATATCAAAGTGTTTCATTTAGACTCTTGCAGCAAAAGAGAAGGAATACAGAAGATATACAGCTTAGAATGGGCCTAAGCTTGGCAGAAAAAGACACATAAGGATTTTAAAATATAAATCTGAAAAAGCCAAAGACACTAATGAACTCACACAATCTGGTCATGAGAATTAAATCTTCTCACTCAGTGGTTCTCTATATTTCTTCCCCCGCTCCTGAAAGGAGGTCACAGATTTCCATAAGGGACTCTCGGAACTTGTAAGTCCCCATCAGGAGATTTGCTCATTTTATTCCATAGTCCATAAAATTATGTGTCATAATTTTTATGGCGCTTGTTTTTAAATCAATTTGGAAAGCTGAAAGAGAAAAATTAGCATGCGTGTAGATTTCTAAGCTTCCTTGCATTTTCTTTCCAAGGACATTTTACATTCTTAAGCTATTTGCAGTAACAATTCATAATGCCTTTTCCTAAATATAGTTTTCTTATCATTTATTAGCTACATTAAGTCCATGGAGACAATTTTTAAAGAAAGTTCTTTAGATGCTATCTCCCTTTCATACATGTTAGGTACCTCATATTCATTTGGGTTGAGAAAATTAAAATCAATATGAGAATAATAGCAAATGACAAAAAGACTAAAATTAATCCTGAATTACCTTATATCTGGCAATTGATTTTGGGGAAATAAAATCACTTTTACTGTTTCAAATGAAACAGCTAAACAAATAGTTATGTTTTGTCACTAGAAGGGGCTATTAATAGCTGGGTGTCTTCAAAATGACTCCTGAATAAATAGAAAATCCATGAATTTTTTCACTTAATAATTTATGTCTTCTATCAAGATCTGTTCTCATCCTCCATTTTAGTCAAGCCAACAGCATCAAATATATTCACCAAATATGAATGGACATATCTTCAGATCTACAAATGAGAACTAAGCATTGATTTATAGAGATCACCAGTAAATAATGCCAGATATGTGGTGAGAAAATCATCTTATTTATTCAAAATTCTATGAGCACTAGGCATTATTATGTACAGTCAGTCCTTCAAGACTGAAAAGAAATAGATAGGTCAGAGAAATTATATTCTCCTTTGTTTTTCTTTTTTCTCCTAGGAGTTATCTTGGTCTGCAATCAATCCTTCAGAAAAATCTCTCAGTATGTTAATATGAACAAAATGATAAGAGTATGTCAGTCAAATGTAAAGTATTATTTATATTGACATCAAAACCTGATTATTAATGCAGAAGCTCGTGGAAGGTCAAATTAATCTGAACAACATATTATTTCCTTTTGGTCTACAATCTGTCATTTTGCAAACTATGGTAAATATAATGCCAAAAATAAAAAGATCTATTTAAATGAAAATGTATAATATATTTTGCATCTCATTTATATCTTATTGTGTTAAAAGGCAGGCTAGCATTAGCTGTTCTGTGAAAGTAATACAAAGGAGAGGATGTTCTTTTTTGTTTTAAAAAATGTAGGTATTCCTTTCAAACACTTAATTTTCAAAGGCTTGCTATTATTTAAAATATTAATTATTATATTGACTTATTAAATTTAAAGGCTCTAAATAAACATTTTATTAAAGGACTGAAAAGAAATCATTGAAAGACGTAATCTGAACATTTAAAAAATCCCAATTTCTATTCTCTTGTTTCTTAGAAAATTAAAAGTAGATCTATTGTTTGCTTGTCTTAGTGTAATAAATGGCAGCTGCCCATATGATTCTAAATCTGGGGATGGAAACCTAGTTTCTTGTCAGGAGGATGGGGAATGACAAAGCAGTTTACACTTGTCAAAACCTCTGGTTCAGGTATCTGCTGCTTTCTCTAAATTTTTTAATCTCCACTGCTTTCATTTCACTTCTTGAGGAGGATGCCCTTTCCATGTAGAATCAAGAAGCTGAATACCAACCTGATTGTCCCTCCCCCACTGCATACACCTTCTTTCCCGAAGTTTCACTGGATCAATGCTGTGACTAAGGTAAACTTAATGGAGAGTTTGGAAGGAAGATGGGGGGAGGTTACAATATAGCATATACAGCAAACAGCTAGAATTTATTTATTAGCTATGTTTATCTATCAAAGCATCTTTGCATTCCAGCCATTGGGAAATTTTCACTGTTTCTCACTTCTCCTCTCCTCAGCTTCCAGCCACAGTGCTGGCCAGCTTTATCTCCTCTGACCTCCCCATGTCCTTCCGGATAAGGTTACCCTTCTGCTCTAAGGCACTGTTTGCTTCTTTCACAGATCATACTGGGCCTCTTCATCTAGCTTCCGTTCATCAAGGCAATGCTGGGTGGGGTTAGGGATGTGAAGCACACTCTTTAAGGCGCACTCCTGTTCAGTACAGACAATGCACTCCCAGAGAAGAGTTCTGTGGTCATCAGTTTTTGTGTCCTCTCCCTCCATGAGGTAGCAATTTAGGAATTAAGGACTTAGAATTTATCTGTGAGATGAAAGAGAGCAGTGAATATTGAGAATTTGGAAGAATTGTCAAACTCAAAGCCTATAACAAGATCTGACCATCCTCTGTTGTAGACAAAGAAACTGAGGCCTCGAGAGATTAGGAGGATTACTCAGAGGTGGATTTAACGGTGAGCACCCCTGGCCCCGACTTCTGAAGGGCCCTACAAAACCCCAACTTTACACTTTTTTCTAATGACATCAAGTTTGGTTTCATTACTATGCTGCAGAAAATATGGTTAACATGTACTTTTATTTTCCCTGTCTCTTTCTTTTTTTTTAAGGGACCCAATATTTTCTTCTGTGCCTGGGGCCTCTACCAACCTCAATCTGCCTCTGGGCTTACTGTAGGATATACAGCACTTTCAAGTGGATGTTGCATACAAGAGCCTGGTCCAGGGATGTTTCCATGATCTCATGAAACAACTCAATTTCTTAGAAGTCAAAAAGTATTTCTACATATTTAATTCTTGACTACATTGCCAGCATAAGTCCCACAGGAGAGAATACAGGTGCATAGCAGGAGAGGCACCAGCCACTGTACACCTAAATCATATTATCTTAGATGCTCTGGTATGTTCGCTTTTCATGTATAATTAATTTTCTAATTTCTAGACATGATATTGGTGTTATGGAGGGCAGTTTTCATGTTTTCACTACAATCTTTTGCAGCCACCATCAGAGATAAAAATATCAAGCTGAAGCTTTCTTGTTCTGACCCACAAGAGAATGAATTAGTTAAATTTATTTTATATTTCTAGAAAAACCAAGGGGAGGGAGGAGCAGTAGAAAAAGAAAAGGAAAGATGGTTGTATAAGGCAAATGGAAAATTATCAAAGTCAGTCATGTTGCTGAAATATGCCAAGAAAATATATGTAATGTCATTAACCACTAGTAGAAATGAAATATCTTCTAAAATATATTAGGTTCGTAATATTTGTCTTGAATATGCTAGAACTGACACCTAAAGAAATAGTTTATATACCTGAGAGCTAGATTTGACTGAAATGACTAACTGAAAGAAGTTCACAAGATAAAGAGAAAAATGTATCCAAAACAGTTCTGTTCACAGAAGGAAAGAAAGTCTTCTAAGCAGAATTAAGACATTTAGCAACAAACTTGGCTGTAAACATTTGTCCAAACATCAACAGGACAAAGAAAATGCTCCTAGGAGAACAGTAACCAGATCTTAGGGTCTTAGACTTTGAACTTTGAAATATTTCCCCAGAAATGCCACATTCTTCTTTTCTACCTCCCCACTGGAATATCACCAAAAAAAAAAAAAAAAAAAAAAAAAAAAAAAAAACTCATTTGTTCTCTCTTTTTGTTATCCTGCCAAAAATATACACTCACTGATAAAGCCCACCATGATTCATTACATACCGTCATCCCAAGGTTTCCAGTATAAATGCCATATTAAATGAGCTTCTTCTGTTTTATTAATGCTTAACAGACATTTAACAGTGATGATGGTGCCAAAGATTTGTACCATATCATACGAGTAAAACTCAGACATTTCCGTATGAAGTGAAGGCACCAGCCCCCAGGTTTTTCTCCTTTATTCTCATTTCCTTAGCAATGACTAAGCTGAGATACATTTGGAAGCAGAAATAGTGGGATGTAACAACTCTTGATATTTCTCCTTTTCTCTACAGATCAATACCATTTTCTCTATTGTTACACTCTTTATTGATGAAGAAGGAAGAAAGAAAATGAGAAAAAAGGAAGAGCAAGAACAGTGAAAGGGGAGAAAGTTCTGGTGAATTTAAATTTAGATTGAGAATCTATATTTATGTTTAACATGGAGTAAACAAACAAATACATTAAAATAATATACAGTGTATATATTTCATATATAACTATCCCATGTGTTCCTTTCCTGAAGCCCTAGTCTTTCCCAGAGCCTTCATCCAAAACATTAATTAATTTACCAGTCAAAGAATGGACTCAACTATGGCTGCTACAAGTCCTAGCACATGCAGCTCATTCAACACCATTCACCTGTAACCTGGCCTCCTTGGCCTCTAGCCTGAGATCACTTTCCTTACTTTATTGTCTTATTCAAGACAGCTGGAGTTTCATTCTTGCCATATGGGTTCCTTAAAATCCTTCCAATGTGGTATTGTGGCATCAGTCCATACTTACAACATGCCAATAGATTTATTTACATGGTTGCCTCCTCTGATTAAACTTTGCATGCCCACTGACTACATCAGGCCTAAAGCATAGTAGGGTTTAATAGGCATTCAATAAATGCTTATTAAATACATTTGGTAGAAGGGTTTAATGCATGAAGGGGTCTGCAGGGGAGTTGAAAACATGACCCCCAAAGTCCTTTACAATTTTCACATTGTCATTTGAGGATACCAGTCTCCTCCATAGTTTTGAATATTACATCTATTCATGACCCCCCCCCCAACTTCAAGGCACCCCTCATCCCAAGCTCTAGAGCAAAATGTCCACCTGTCTGTTATATAGCTTCACATATTAGCAGAGTGGACTTTTGAAATGCCATGTCCCAAATTCACTCACTTCCCTACACATCCTGCTCCACCTTTCCAGCTTCCTGAATTTATTAATGAAACCATCCTCCTTAGGAGCCCATGTGGAAGACATCCAGGATGGCACCTATCTCCCCTCTAAAACCTGTCCTCTAGTCCTGTGGATTCTGCTTTCCCAAAGACCAGTTCTGTTTGTCACTCTCCCTCCTGACAATCTCCATCAAATTGTTTATAACTCTAATTAGCATATTTTAGTCTGACTTTTATGATTTATTTCCCTCTCTGTCCTAACATTAGATTCTAGATCTGTGTATTATAGCTGCAACTCCTACACCTCCTAACACAGGGTTTGCAGGTGCTCAACAACTCTAGAATGGCTAAATGGATTTAAATTACTTTGGGGGCATAGATCTTGTTATATTAATTTTTTTGTCCCCACTCTCTGTTTAATAAATGTAGTAAAAGGCATTGGAAATAGGAAATGCATATATACTTTTAATTGAACACCGATCTGTTGCCACTCGGAGTGGCTGAAATAATTGTCAGTAGCTTTTATTTAAGGGGAAAAAAAATCACTGCTATTTTTTTAAAAAGAAAGGAAGAAATAAACAAAAAAAAGTCCTTTAGACTCAGCTCCCAGCTAAAACCATCCAGGATCCAGGTTTCCCACCCCTTCCAGTAGCCTGATGTGCGGCGGAGGAGGAGCAATAAGCAAGGACAGCCTGAGGAGCAGGGAGAGCGGGATGCGGGGAGTCCCGGAAGTCATTGACCAAAGCAAGAGGCCTGCCTCAGCGGGATCAGTTGCGGCTGAGGTCCCAACAATAACAAATCTCGGGGCTGGTGGGGGCCGCCAGGGGCCCGAGCTTGGGGGAGGAACCCAGATTGGGGGAGGCGGGTGGGATGCTTCCCAAAGCCTCAGGGGATTGGAGGAGAGAGATGAGAGGCGGTGGAGCTCGAGGAGGGGGCAGCGGAGCTAACTGGTCAACCGAGGAGAGAGCGTGTTGATTGGATGGCGCGGGAGGGAGACGGACCGGAGCCGACCGAAGATTGGTGGAGGCGACCGAGGAGGTGTGGCCAGAGCGCGTTAGAGGGAGCGCGAGAGAGCGGGCGGCCGGCCTGCCTGCCTGCCAGCTAGTCTGAGCAGCGGGAGAGCGAAGCGAGGAGGAGTCGGGTTGAGGGACGTGGTGCGGGAGGCTAGTTCTTCATCTTCGCAGCAGCCATCCTTACTGCCTCGGGCACCACGGTTCCTCCACCCTACAGTCCGGCCTGGGGTGTCGGGCCGGGAGCCCAGGGAAGGGACCAAGGAGGAGGAGAAAGTGGAGTGAGGGGCAGAGGGGGTCCCGGCGCGGGGCGAGGCGCGCGCTGCCTCTCGCTCTCTCGACTCAGCCGCCGCCTCTTTTCCCGGAGCTGCGGCCCCGGGGCGTGCGGGACCCCCGGGGTGCCCGCACTATGCAGGCGGACTGCCGGCCGCCGCGATGGAGAGCCGAATAGTGGTGAGAGCAGGGCGCAGCCTGCACAGTCCCCGAGTCCGGGCCGTGGCTGCCGCCCCCGCCGGGGCCGCGCTCCCCCATTCTCACTCGTGCCTCCTCCCACCCCGCTCCAACTGCTCCTCCTCCCCTATGCCTCTGTTCCTTCTACTCTTACTTATTCTTCTGCTGCTTGAGGACGCTGGAGCCCAGCAAGGTGAGTAGTCCCCGGGGAATGCGCCGGCGCGTGGAGCCCCCACAGATGGCGGGGGCGCGGGGAGAGCCTGCGGGGAACCGGGTTTGCGGGTCTTTAGCCGAATCTGCAGACTCGCCGGGAAGGCGCGGTGCACTTCCGTGCGTGAGCAGACCTGGCCAGGCACTCGAAAGGTTGAGTTGCAAAGGTGGGATCCGCCTGTTGCCCCCACATTGGCGCGGCTTTACTTTTTGGCAAGGCCATTCATTTTCCTGAAAAGAAGGAAGTGAGAACCTGCCATCAAGGCCTCCTTTTGGGTATTGGATTGTTTTTTGGGAGGAGGGAATGTTTGGGAGGAAAAAGTTTTAGACATGACGCCTAAAGGAAAGCTAAATGGATGGATGGACAGTTAGGAAGGCAAGGTAATTAAATAGCTTCTTAAATCTATTAAAGGCAAGTGGCGATAATTACTATCTTTTGTGAAAGTGCTCAGGTTCAAAAACGAACGGAATTGATTCTGGTTATCTGAGTCTTGGATTCAGCAAGTGTGCTTTACAACCCCTACCTGGTAGTCAGAATAGTGGTCTAGACTGCCTGGGTCAGACAGACGCTTGCTCTGACCCCTGGCTCTGACCCGTTGAAGCCTCCTATGTTGCCTAAATGGAACGTCCCACGTTAAAAGGGTAAGTCCGTCCAGAAAGGGACAAAGGGCTTTTGGTGTTTGGTTTTTGTTTCCATCAACAATCCTTGGAAAACGTATTCTAGAAACAAGCAAAACTGTTTATTGAATAATCACTGTGATGGCAAGAGAATGCAGAGCTGATTCACGCTCCGCCCCTCCCCCTTTTTAGTTCAGGAAATGACCCGCAATTTTTGAGTCAGTTTGGCGTCTGTTATTGAACACATTTCCCATTGCATTTTTCATTTGATTGCAGTGAGACGGATTGTCACTTTTTCTGGAAAGGTGCTTTTTTTTTTTTTTTTTTTTTTATATATATCTCCACCTTTAAGTCCAGCCTAATGCTGCTCTCAGTAAAGTATGGAATCATGGCCACAAGCCTGTCATGATGCTGCTGGAACTTTGACAGGCATATGAAAATATAATATCTCTCACTATAAGGCAGGAAAACGTATTCGGTAAACTGACCTTTTAGAGCTAGGCACAACTATGTGCAGTGTAGATGTTTAGCATTCAGGTTTTAGATAATCACTGAATTTTTGAACATCAGCTTTTTATAAATTAGAATGTGAAATCCTTCCCTCCATTAAACTTCTAGAGCCTGTGCTTATTATTTTTTTCCATAGGATAGCTGGAGTTAGTGCTTAGTTGTCTTTTACTTCATTTGAAACAATTTTGTTAGATTGTATTGTGACAGCTATCATATCAGCGGTGCATTAAAAAAAAACCTATTAAAATTGGTGAATTTTTGTGTAGCCATTTTAATATTGAAGATGGAAGAAAATACACATTTTCAGCGTATTATGCTGTATTATTTCAAGAAAGGTAAAAATGTAACTGAAACAAGAAATTTGTGCACTGTATGGAGAAGGTGCTATGACTGATTGAACATGTCAAAAGTGGTTTGCTAAGTTTCTTGGTACTATTGACACTTTGGCCAAATCATTCTTTGCTGTGGGGCTGTCTTATGCATTGGAAGATGTTTAGCAGCACCCCTGGCCTCTACACACTAGAAGCCAATAGCAGGACATAGCCGACATACTCAAAATATCCACATCAATAAAGTTATTGGTGAAAATGAAAAGTGTCTTATTTTACAGAAAAAAACTAAACGGACTTTTTGACCAACCCAATATTTTCCTCCTAGTAGGAAAGGAAAAGAAGAAAAAACAGGCTTATAAATGGCTCACACAGTACCAAGTGCTTTACATGTATTAGCTCAATACTCACCGCAACCATTTGAGATAGATATTGTTGTCCCATTTCAAATACAGAGAACTGAGACAAGAAATGTAAGTTGATGCAGAAAGGAATATAACTACCTAAGCAGAACACTCTGTTTTGCTTATTTCCACTCCTGGAGGTGTTTATATCATGTTTAAAAAAAACAAACAAACTTTTAACAATATAGAATCAGTTTTCTGTCTCCCCCCAAATGAGACAATTGTCTTTTTTCTAGAATTTCTCAAGCCTGATCTAATTAAGCATGCAACATTATATTTTTTGAAATATTAAATTTTAGTTTTTACCAGAGTATTTTAACAAATATATGTTTGTCTTTCACAGTGTTATCTTAATATAAACACCAATGTTGATTAAATACAAATAGAAATGAGGCTGGTAATTGAAAAGGCCTGCTTTCTAGTTCTTCTAAGTTGATTGGGTAAATATTCAAATTCTTCATCCCTCAGTTTTCTATATCTGTGATACTAGAATACATACCTTTCTTATTTTATTTTATTTTTTAATTACAGTTGACATTCAATATTATTTTGTATTACTTTCAGATGTATAGCATAGTGATTAGAGAGTCATGTCCTTTACAAAGTGATCCCTGCTCCAGTATTTCAAGTACCCTCCTGGTACCATACATAGTTATTACAATATTATTGACTATATATTCTATATGCTGTACTTGATATCCCCATGACTATTTTATAACTACCAATTTGTACTTATTAATTACTTCATACCTATTGTATAACTTAATGAAAATGAAATGATAGTACACAGGAATTTTGCAAAGGGGAAAGTGTAATATAGCTGTAATTGATTATCATTGTTAATCTTGAGCTTACTCAATTATCTGATAAAGTAAGGACCAGTAAGGTATATATCACCTGAAAACTCAGGAATTGTATGAGATTTGAATTTCATGATTTTTATTAAAACTTTTTCTTTTCTTCATTGATTTCAGAGAGAGAGAGAGAGAGGGGAAGGGAGGGAGAAAGCAAAGGGAAAAAACATCTGAGAGAGAAACATCAATTGGTTGGTTGTCTTTCATAGGCATCCCGACTATGGATCGAACCCATGAACCCAGGCATGTGTCCTGACTGGGAATCAAACCTTTTGGTTTGTGGAAAGATGCTCAACCAACTGAGCCACACAGGCCAGGGCAAACTCCCTGGTTTTTAAAAATTATATTTTCTTACCCAAAGAACCTGATGCATTCCGTTGTGGAACTGCTTTTAAACCAGTCTTCCTAGTCTTAACAGATGTGCTTCAAGGGTCCACCAGTGTGTTTCCTTGCATAACCTGAGAAGTATAATTTCAGAGTGAGAAGCAGTGCTTAAAAACACCTATAAATTTTTTAATAATGGGAATGTCCACCTGTTGTAATGTTAAGTTACAAGCTGGGGTTTTTACTTTACAGTATTAGGAAAAAGACTGGAAGGAAATAAAATGATAACAGTTGTCTTTTGCTAGTATGGTTGTGGGTAATTTCTTCTTTATGCTTTTTCAAATTGCCTACAGTATGCATATAGTCACAATAAAAAATAAGCCGTGTAAAATGTTTTGTGATAGATTTTTCTTCTCAGCCAGCCTAGGTAGGTAGAATGCATGTAATATACAGAGTGGAGCAAAAGTAGGTTTACAGCTGTGAGTATGTGAAACAGTTTATTCTTGTATTATTATTTATTAATTATTATATTATTTTCCACATGAACAGCTGTAAACCTACTTTTGCCCCAGCCTATGTATGTTGAGGTAGAATGGTGTTTCAGTTTTTTTTTTTTTTTTTTTTTTTTTTAACCTTTCAGATATCATTTTGAAATAGTAGGAGATATTACCCTCATTTCAATTAATGCCATCCATACTATTACTCAGCGGGTTTTCTGCTGACAGAGTGATTTTTCTTTTTATTTGGCTCAGAATAAAATTTATTGTTGGTCTGAAAACTTAACCTTTCACAGCGGAGGTGTATATTGACCAATCTCATATCATTAATCTACTTATAAATTCATTCTATTTATTCACATCTATTTTACTGTTGTAGTTTTTTTAGGCATGGCTTATATTTGTGTATTTTTGATTTGTAAATTTAATATTAAGTTTATCTTCAAACTTCTATTGAAAACATTTCTTCTGTAAAATGTACATCTTTCAAAAAACAAATTGGTGAAACTTATGCTGATTGCATACTAGCTACTGTAATAAATTTACCTAATAGGAAGTTGAGGTTCTCCTATGAATGAATTTATGTCTTTGGTTTACATTGTAACTGTAGTAATTTGTATCACCTCATCTCAGGAACTCAGCTTCCTCTTTTGTATCATGGACACCTTGCCTACTTTTGGGTTAAAATATTATTTGAATGTGTAATGAGTTTTAAAGTCCATTAAGACTGACTTGTTTATGACTGTTAATGTGAAATGTTTGTGAAGATAGTGATTTTTGTTTGCTAGTTTAATAAATCTATGAAACAAATCAGGTTCTTCTGTAAAAAGATTTCAGTTCCACACTGGTATTTGGAACTAATGGGTGGGGAAAAAATTATATTCTATCAAGTAATGCTTTTATTTTCTACTGATGCAGAGAAGTATTTTTGAACAACATTTGTGAATAGTTAGAATTGGAGAGCACGTCTCTCTGCAAAGAATATTTGTAATTATTTCTAGTATTAACATTAAGTTAATTTAGAATTTTCCATTGTCTTTCTTGATGTGATAAAACATTAAGATTCTTTATGTAGTTTTGTTCAGAGACAAAAGTCAGAGCATCTTATTTCTGCTGTATTTCTGATTAATTTTGCACAATTGAAATTAGAAATATTGCACATATTTCACATATGCTAATCAACAGATTCAAAAACTTATAAATGAAAAGTTAATTGTAAAATGACAGGTTAATGCTTTTTAGGTAGTTTCCTAATGTTATAAACAAAGAGGAAACGTTTTTCTTTGGTGATAGTTAACAATTCTATTTGAACATCTGAGCTTCATTCTAGAAGATAAACATAAAATCTTAGAATAGTGAAATTGGTATAAATGAAAGTATTAGTACTAGAATTAAAATGACGAATTAATTTCCAGAAAGCATAATGGGATTTCAGAATGATTTTGAAAAGCTAGATTTACATTCAGGTAGATTTTAAATTTAGGACTATACTTAGTAAAATGAACCGAGGATGTGAAAGCTCAGGTGGTAGTATTGAATGCATGCAAATAGATAGTTCCTATTTCCACTTCTTGATTAGTTGAGAAGGGTGTGGAATGATGACATAAAATTAAGAGGATTAGGAAAAACTTTATAGAGATAATGATATTACCTAAATGTGATTGTTGAAGTATGAAGTAGTCAACTTTGTAGTTTTTCTCATGTGGCCCATCACTTTATTTTAGAACACTGTTATGGCCTGAGCACTTTATTATTTAAAATACTGTACAGAGATAAAATGATTGTTACTCAAAACCAGAAACTTAAGTGATAATTATTCACAGTTCTACCCCCTAATCTATCAACCTGTAATTTTTATATCCCTTTCTATTGCATATCGACACACCTACATAACCTTACATGGTTGTAATTTTAATACTCTTGTGTTAAGTTCTGTAGACTTAATGTATAAAAATAAATTTATAAGTTAACACAAGTATACAGTATGAAAACTTCAAAATGTAAAAATTCCTCAGGAGACATTATTTATGAAGTAATTACTATATTCAGAACTGCTATTACATTATTTTCTTTATTCCATTGGATTAAATTCTTCAGGATAGGATATTTGAGAAAGTACAATAAGTCCTCAATGATGTCAGTAGATTCTGCAACTTTAAGCAAAACGATGTATTAACAAAACCAATTTTACCATAGTCTAATTGATATAAACAGTGTTAAGTTCCTGTGGAATCTCATGAATGTGAAAATGGTGTTGAATGAAAAGGATCTGCTTATTCAGTTCAAAATATTAGTTTAGAAACATATATCATGCTTATTATCCCAATTTGTGGGTTAAATCAGAGTAATCCATGAGGACAGAAAATGCATATAGGTATTCAGATAAAGTAGTATTTAATTGATGCCAGGGTCCATGAAGCAGATGAGATAATAAGGTGGTATTAAAGGCTGCTCAGAGAAGGAAAACTCTGATTCCAAAAAACCTCCGCTGCCTTGCGGCATACCTCTTCAGGGGAAAGGCTAGGGGAGTAAACCCCAACAGAAAATCCGGAGCCGGAATCCCTAAGGCGGTTTGACGTTGTAGTCAACACCGGCAACTCCTGCGGCGCACCTGAAGCCAAGCTGTATTGACTCCGTCTTTCCCTTGGATCCTTCAGCTGCGAAGAGAGGGGGGGTCTGCTGCATGGGCAACAGCAGACCCTCCATATCACCCTGCCCAGGCTCTGTAGCTTCAGCTTCACTGGAGAGGACACTCCAGCGACATCGCAAGATGTCGATTCAACACGGGAGGAGACAGATACCGTGTCACTCCCGAGTCGGACTGCACAGCCATTCTCGGCGGTGCAGATAGACTCTTAAGAAGCTACACCATCGTCTCTCGAGACGGACGGCTGCCGACGACGACGACGATTAAAGGCTGCTAAAACATCACCTATTAGGTCAGCTTGCACTCGGAAGGGTATGTTGTTGGAAGAAAAAGTTTAATTAGTTACTTGAATTGTGCGGAAGACCCCAAAGGTACAAGCTCCCGCCACTGCTTTCTAGAGTGAGTCTATAGTTATCTGGAAGGCTTTGGCTGAATTGGGTACACACAAGTCTGCAGTCAAAATGGAATTGCTCTGGGTCAAAGAGAAGATGCTGGTATTCTATCATTCTCTCATGAAGAACTATCATCTTGAAGGAGTATCATCAACTATGAGCTCCCAAAACAGTGTTCACATAATGCCAGTACAGACCAGGGACATTTAGAGATGAATAAAACAGTGTCATTGTTTTCAGAGAACCTATAGTTTAGGAAATAATCTCCAAGTTGGAATACATATAAAAATAACCAAGGAAAATTGCGCAGTGCTGTGGATTTCTAAGGGAAGAAGTGCTCACAACACTTGGGAAAGTAGATGAAGCTTTGCTGATCAAGGGATTTTTAATGGATGAGCTTTAAAGAATTGCTAGATTACTAGTCCACAGTGATGGTGACATTTGAAGAGTAAAGATCACAGCTTCAGAACAGCAAGGAGCCAGGAAACCATGGGAGTTTAAATCCTGCTCTGTTGGAATGAATAGCAAGCCTCTGGTCTTGGCCCACTGATTTTCCCTTGAGCCCCACTGGGCAAGTATTGGATACTTGTGGGCTATGGTTCTATGCACTGGGGTACTGCCCTCTTCGAGCCAAGTTAATACTACCATAGTGTGGCCAGGAGCCTCTTTATTACCTATAAGATAAAATCTGAACTCCTTTGCATGTTATATATATGGGGAGCGCAAAAGGAGGTTTACAGTTGTTTGTATGGGCAATAATAAATCAGAAGAATAAACTCTTTAGCATACTCAGAACTTTAAACCTACTTTTACCCATACCTCTATAATTTTTTTCACAGTCTGGTCCCTCTTTTCCTCTGACTTATTATATAAATATCATGCCAGCACTGCTCATGCTTTATAGCTCAGGTGTGTAAGACTGAGCTACTTTTTATTCTAATATACAATTTTATGCTTTTTTTCCTTGTGCTCTATACTGACCTCTTTACATATGCTTTTTTCTCTACTTGGAATGCCCTTTATCTCCTTGTCTACTTGGTAAACACTTCTTTTGTTTTTTTATTTAATTTTTATTGTATATTTTTCTATTATCATTCATCCCCCTTATACTACACCCCCGGCAATCACTGCACTGTTGTCCATGTCCAGAGTCCTTTTTACTTTCTTGCTTGTTCCCCCACCCCTAATCCCGCCCCCAAGCTGTCAGCCATTTCTCTTTACGTCTGTCTCTGTCTGTTTGCTTGTTAGTTCAGTTTGTTCATTAGATTCCACATATGAGTGAAATCATATGGTATTTGTCTTTCTCTGACTGGCTTATTTCACCCAGCGTAGTGTTCTCCAGGTCTATCCATGCTGTCGCAAAGGGTAAAAAAATTTTTTTGCACCTGAGTAGTAGTATCCCATTGTGTAAACGTCCCATAGTTTTATCCACTCATCTCCTGAGGGACACTAGGGCTGCTTCCATATCTTGGCGACTGTAAGTAACACTGCAATTAATGCAGGGGTGCTTATGTTTTTTCGAATTAGTGTTTTGAGTTTCTTTGGATAAATTCCCAGAAATGGAATTGCCCTGTCAAAAGGCATACTGCTTTCCACAGTGGCTGTACCAATCTGCATTCTCACTAGTAGTGCAGAAGGGTTCCTCTTTCTCCACATCCTCGCCAGCACTTGTTGTTTGTAGATTTATTGATGATGGCCATTCTGACCAGTGTGAGGTGGTATCTCATTGTGGTTTTGATTTGCATCTCTCTGATGATTAGTGACATTGAGCATCTTTTCATATATCTGTTGGCCATCTGTATGTTTTCTTTGGAGAAATATCTATTCAGGTTGTTTGCCCATTTTTTAATTGGATTTTTTTGTTGTTGTTGTTGCTGTTTTTTTGTTCTTGGTGTTGAGTTTTATAAGTTCTTTTATCAGTTTTGGATATTAACCCCTTATCAGATGCATTGGTAAATATGTTCTCCCATTCTGTGGGTTGTCTTTTTATTTTGTTGATGGTTTCCTTTGCTGTTCAAAACCTTTTTAGTTTGATGTAGTTCCATTTGCTTATTTTTCTTTTGTTTCTCTTGTCTGAAGAGATATATCATGAAAAA
Source organism: Furipterus horrens (assembly GCF_987537825.1). Taxonomy (NCBI): domain Eukaryota; kingdom Metazoa; phylum Chordata; class Mammalia; order Chiroptera; family Furipteridae; genus Furipterus; species Furipterus horrens. The sequence goes on from NW_028327171.1 coordinate 85,106,330, forward strand.
TATTGCTACGAACAGTGTCCAAGATTTTACTACTTATGTTTACTTTTAGGATTTTTATGGTTTCAGATTAACATTTAAGTTTAATCCATTTTGAATTTATTCTTGTGTGTGGTATATATATGTCCAATTTTCCAACACCGTTTATTGAATAGACTGTCTTTAGCCAATTGTATGGGCTTCTTTCCTCTGTTGAATATTAATTGACTCTAAAGATTTGGGTTTATTTATGGGCTCTATTCTGTTCATTGAGCCATGTGTCTGTTTTTATGCCAATACCATGCTGTTTTGATTACGATGGCCTTATAGTATAGTTTGATGTTAGGTAGGGTGATTCCTCCAACTTTTTTCTTCTTTCTCAAGATTGCTGGGTATTCGGGGCCCTTGTGGTTTCATATATACTTGGTAAACTCTTAATCATCCTTGAAGGACCCTTTTTGGGTCTCATCCCCTCTGTGAAGAGTTTTCTAATCATCACCGGACACTCATTTCCAGATAGTACTTTCCAGTTATTTCTGTTCATTCATTAATCACACTGTTTTAAATATTTGTTTCTTGCAGAGAGTTTTGTTCATTTTCTTATTCTTAATGATTAGTATGATGTCTGTCATTCAAAAAAATGTGTATTAAGGGCCCATTTCTGGAGTGAATCTGCCCCAAACACAGTTTTTGCTGTTAGTCGCTGGGCACCTGCATGCTCTTCACACCATTGTCCTTTGTCTAATCCCCACAGTTAGCATACAGTCCAAGAACCTGAGTTTCTTAGTCCCATTGGAATAGAGCCGTTTCTTGAGCCTACTTGCTCAGAATGTGACATCTACCCAGTGTTTCCCAGCCACCCTCTTTGCTGCAACACCTTGATGAAGAGTCCTCCTCTAACTGGAATCCTGAACACAGCCATGACTGCTTCTTAGAAAACACTACTGGGCCCACCAGTTAGATCGTCCGTAAGAACAGTGACAGCCTAAATTAATGTCAACAAGTTGGGTGCATCCCTTTGTCCTGTCTTTCAAGTTCTCATTTGAAGAGGCACCTCCACCATTATGAGTCCCCTAGTTTTGGTTCCAATAGTTGCCTACCTTCATTTTAGTCACCAACTGAAGTGCCAGGAGGACACTCAGGAAAATAATCTGGTGCCAGGAAAAAAAATGAGAAACAATGGCAGCAAAGGTCAGTGGGAACATTATTTTGAAGGGCAGACTGTGAGCTTGTATCTGAGTTATTAGGCATGCTTCAGCCTTAGTTTCCTCCATCTTCATCCAGTCCATTTGTCCATCTGCAGGTTCAGTTGTCTCTTTCCAACCCCTGGCACCCTGGCCTGTCACCTAAATTGCTTTCCCCCGGGTCCTTGACAGATTCCACACAGACTCATGTACCAGTCCCCAGTGTCTTATTTCCTCAGGTTCTGGATATCTCAAGAGTACAGAGCAAGTCGTATGTCCATTGTGATTAGTTCTGCCACAATAAGGACTACTAATCAAATCCCAAGTGGGAATTACCCCTCAGCAGCAGCATGATGACTGGCCCACTTTGTAGAGCCGAACTCCTGCCCTTGTCCTCACCCATGCGCAATATAAATTTGCCTCCTGCCTCACCTTTCCTTCTTCTTGAAACTCTCTTCCACCTTGTCCAGAGCACAGCTTCATCAGGGAATATAAACTGTGTTTTACTATAATTTAGCCCTTTGAGTGCCATGTGTAATTAGAAATTTGGATCAACATGAGAAAAAATTATATCAATATATAACCTGAGGTACAAAAAAAGAGAACAAAACCTAAAATACAAATTATTCCATTGTTATTTACATTTATAACTATCGAAAAAAGAGTCTCTGGGAGCAACTCTGGCACTAATGGGAAAAATTTTCAGCGTCGCTCACAGAGACTTTGGCACTCAAGGGGTTAAACTTCTATGGTGCTTCTTAGTCTATTCCTGAAAACATGCTCAAAACACCACTGGCTTTTATACATCTTTCTTTTGAACTGTTTGCTTTTCAAGTACCTTTTATATCAGCTTTTTTTAGTGGCAAACTTTCTAAAAAGTAGGCTACACTTGTGCTGTACATTTCTTAGTGTCTGGCACACAGCAGGTATTTCTTACTGGTGATTTCCTTTTTAACTCTTGCAGTCTAGCTTCTGCCGTACTGAAACTGTCATTTAAACTGTTAGTTTAGTTTTTTTGTTTGTTTCACTTTCCAAAACCTGAGAGCTTTGTTTCTCTTCATCATTTTTCACCCTGGTGGACTATGAAGGTATGGAGACTGGAATCAGACATGCCTGGATTTAAATACTACCCATGTCTACTTTGGGATTCACTTACCACTCTTGGTGTTATTAAATATATAATGCACCTCTCTTTCTAGAATATATGAGGGCTGGGATCAAATCTGTTTGGCTAGCTGGTAAATTTTTGTTCAATGAGCAAATAAATGTGTGAATGAAAATTTTGTTTCTCTTTTTCCTACTCTCCAGTTAAAATATCCATCTTCAATGTTTGCTTTCTACTGAGATCCAGTGCTTTTCCATCATTTTGCCCCTTATCCCCATCCCAGTTATTGTTTAGGGAAGTTCCACCTCTAGTTCAGAGAAAGGGACTGGACCGTGCAGAAGAGGAATATGACAGCAAGGCGTGATTGTTAATGTGAGATATTTTTACCTAACCTCCAACCCACCTAGACCTTAATGCTGGTGTTGACCCTGCCTTTTGATCTCCATGTTCTCTCTCCAACTTCTGTTGATGTGTTTCAATTGTCTTTGATCTCCATCCACTCAGATAATTTTCATGTTCATGGTTTATCTCTTTCTATTGTACCCTTGTTTCTAGTTATGCTTTGGATCCTAGAAGCTAACTTTATACATCTTAAGACAATCTGTTGCATGGGTGGAGGAAAAGTGTTTTAGTTGGGACCCTAGAGGTCATAGGAAACAAAAGTCTAAATCTGCTTACAGTAAAAGTAAAAGTATTAGGATTCTAAGATTAGTTGTGGAGTCTTGGGGAGAGCTGAACCAACCTAAGCCAAGGGGAAAGCAGGAATGCAGCTGGACCTCAGGCACCAAGAATTCAGCTTAATTTTTGTCTCTTGATTCAGTCTGGCTTTCAATGGATGCACAGAGTCATGGCTCTTGGCAATCTACAAACCTGATACCTTCAACACTGGAGAGATTCTGGGGTTTTCCCTAATGTGTGAGGTCCAGATGGAGGAAAGGGTGAGTTGGCCTCACATTGGCCCAACATAAGTCAGTATCCACTCTTGAGCCTGTCAGCTAGCCAGCGGGAATGCTGTATAGAAAAGCTATTGTAAATGCAGGGCAGTTCTCAGAATGATAAGGATGGTGCTTGACAGACAGAAGCATCATCTTTACGGAGAAAGGTTCATATTTATAGAGTCCACTATACTGTACAGAAGTTGTTACCACACCTCACAGGTACCTTGGGAGATGGGTGGTGGTTTCCCAATGCACAGGTGTGGACATGGAGGCTTTCAATGGTTGAATGCCAAGGATCTCAACAGTTGGCATGGCTACAATTTCAGTCCAAGTCTGTCTGACTCCAAAGCCTATGTTTTGTATTCTTTCTACGAAATCACTTGCCTATCAAGTGCCTACCACTGGCTAATTTGGGTTTATTATATGTGTTAAGAGCCTAGTGTGCCCTATTTTCTATGTGTATGCCTGCCTAACAATTTTACAGCTTGGTATGGTAAACTGACATAAATGTGCATACGTAATTAAGCATATTAAGTACAGTAAAGAGATTTTGATAATAGAAATGGAGACAAAGACCAGGACTTCCAGCATGTTTCACAAAGATGGGAACACTAGGTGCTTGAGAGGAGGAAGTGAGTGCAATAGCATGTGCAGTGGCCCAGAGGAGAGAACATGGAGCACGCATGGAGGCACCTATAGCTCCACGGCTGGGGCAAAGAGGCTGTGGGAAAAGTCAGAAAATGAGACTGGAAGGGGAATTGGGGAAAGATTATAATAGACTTTGTATTCTTGCTGAAGAATTTAGCTTTTATTGTATCATCAGTGGAAATAATGGAAGGATTTTTAAATAAGGGACAGGACCGTATTGGTGTTTAAGAAACACTGGCAGGAGTATGGACAATGGATTAGAGGGAGGAAAGATTAGGAAGTGTGGAAACAAGGGCCTGCACTTGTTCAGAGGGACTTGTTTAGAGATATTGAGGAGATAGAAAGTATGACCAGTTAAATTTGAGAGAGCAAAGGTTAAAATGTTTTAAAAAATTTTTTTTCTGAAATGTGGTTCTCCCTGCTTTCTATCCACTTCACCAAACCAAGGTATCTCTCTAGTTAATTGCTATTTATTCTACACACACACACACCCATAAAGTTCCCATTACTTCCCTGTAGTACTCATCATCCATGAAATGACTTACTGTATTGTAAACTATGAGGACAGGGGCCTTGTCTGTCATTTTTGTTCTTGTAGCACCTAGTAAAGTGCCTGGCATGTGGAAGATGTTCCTTGAATACTTGGGACACATTGAGTTTGAATGCAGTGGAGCTTCTTAGCAGAGGTGCTTAATATATAAGTAGGTGAAAAGTTTGAGGATTGAGATAAAGGTTGGAGGCTTTGGAGCTTTCTCTATTTCAGTGGTAACTGAACTCATAGGAGTAGCTGAAATTGCTCAGGGAGAATACAGAATGGGGAAACAGCAGCATCAGCAGAAAGAAGCCAAGTCAGCCAAGGTGCCAGAGAAGTTGCAATTAGAGAGTTGAAGAGCTAAAACAAGGAAGGAGAGTTTTAAGAATGAGGGAGGGGAAGATATGAAGGAAGGAGGAAAAATGGGAGGGCAGGAAGGGCTAGCAATGGCAGTTGCTGTAGAAGGGTCCCAAATGATAAGAATAGAAAAAGTATCTGTTGTCTCTTGGCAGCTCAGGCACTGACAGCTTTAGTGAATAGACTAAAATTTGAGAATCACTGAATAAGAGACTACTAAGTGACTTTGAGTACTCATCTGAGATTGGAACCCATTACACTAATGACACATATCCCCTGGATTCTTTGTGGATTTTTTTTCTTTTTCTTTTTCCAGTAGTGCTCAGCTTCTTGGCAAAGAGAGATCGTTTGATCTAGGTGGGTGATGGGGCAGGGGGCGGGGGTGAGTGGGGTTGCCAGGATACTCAAAAAGAACATAGTAGCTAGAAAGTGACTGCACCAGAAGAGTGTAGTTAATCCAGTAGATATGAGGTCTGGGCTGGGTAGAGAAAGAAATGAGGGAAGGACACAATTAATAGATGGGGAGAAAAGAGAAATGCCAAGTTCACAGAAAGTATGCAGTGTGTGTAAGAGCTGAAAGGTCAGGAGACTGACCAGTAGAGTAGGACATCAAAGTTTGAGATGTCAGAGTTGGGAGCAGTTCATAATAGTAAAAAAAAAGTCCAGGTTGTAGTCCTGAGAGTAACTGAAGTGAAGTAGAGGTCATAGGATAAATTAGTGAGAATTATTTTCTAATGGATTCATACTTTTCACAAGACACACTTGAGGCTTTAAAGCTGCTATAAATTTTCTAAACCACTGCGCCATTGTTCTTTTACTTCAGTCAGGTTGTGACCAAGTGCGCTGGATCTACATATGATGGGCAGAGCCTTTCTGGCCTTTTATGATGGTAATAGTACCCTCTAATATTTATTGAGCACTTTCTTATGGGTTAAGCTTTCCATACTAGGTCTTTTCATACAGTATTTCATTTGATTCTTACCCTATCTGGTTCGAATTGTTAGTGTCCCCATTTTAGAAAACTGAGGTTTAGCAACAATAAATTGCCTTTTCAAGGTTGTAGTGAGTGGTAGATAGGACATTTAACTTCATTTTATGAAACCAGAGCCCATTCATTTCACATTATGTTCTAAGCAGAATATGTGGTTGGTTGGTGGGGGTTTAAGAGGATTTATAAATCTCACATTCCTTTACATTACTCAGTTTTGTAAATTATCACACATTGGGCTTAAATTAGAATGAAGCTGGGAGCTACCTTTTTTTTTCCTAAAAAATATCCACAGTGACCCTCTTTAGGCTCCCAATGCTTATCTATCCTATGCAGTATTGGACCTAAACAATATGGATAAATTCCTAGAAGTATACAATCTTCCAAACCTAATTCAGGAAGAATCAGAGACTCTGAATTGACAGACTACACCTAGTGAAATTGAAGCTTAATAATAAAAAAAAAAAACTTCCAACAAATAAAAGCCCTGGACCAGATAGCCTCACAGGTCAACATTACCAAACATTCCAAGAACTAACGCATAACCTTCTCAAACTATTTCATAAAATTCAAGAGGAGGGAAGGCTCCCAAAACTCATTTTATGAGGCCAGCATTATCCAAATTCCAAAACCAGATAAAGACAGTACAAAGACAGATAATTATGGGCCAATATCCTTGATCACCATAATGCTAAAATCCTCTACAAAATATTAGCACACCAAATATAGTAATGCATCAAAAAGATCATACACCATGATCAAGTGGGATTTATTCCGGGAATGTAAGGTTAATACAACTTTCACAAATCAATAAATGTGATATACTGCATAAAGAAAATGAGGGATGAAAGTCACATGAGCATGTCAATAGATGCAGAAGAAGTATTTGATAAAATCCAGCACCCATTTATGATCAAAACTCTCAGCAAAGTGGGATTACCGGGAATATACCTACACATAATAAAGGCCATATATGACCCACTGCCAGCATCATACTCAATGGGTAAAAACTACAAGCGTTCCCCTTAAGTTTGGGAATAAGACAGGGATGTCCGGTTTCACCTCTCTTATTCAACATAGCACTGGAAGTCCTAGCCATAGCAGTCAGACAAGAAGAAGAAATAAAAGGCATCCAAATTGGAAAGAAAAAAGTAAAACTGTCATAATTTGCAGATGACATGATACTGTACATAGGAACCCCAAAGATTCCACCAGGAAACTACTAGAACTGACAAATGAATTCAGCAAAGTAGCAGAATACAAAATTAACATCCAGAAATCAGTTGCATTTTCATATGCCAATAAAGAACTAACAGAAAGGGAAATTAAGAAAACAGTCCCATTCACAATTGCTACAAAAAGAATAAAATAGCCAGGAATAAACCTTACCAAGGATGTAAAAGACCCGTACTCAGAAAATTATAAGACACTGAAGAAAGAAATAAAAGAAGGTACAGATAAATGGAAGCACATGCTGTGTTCATGGATACGAAGAATTAACATCATTAAAATGTTCATTCTATCCAAAGCAATCTATAGATTCAATGCAATTCCTATCAAGATTCCAATGATGTATTTCACAAAACTAGAACAAATATTTCAAAAATTTATATGCAACCACAAAATGTCCCTCTTAAGCAACAGCAATCCTGAGAAGCAGGAAGAGAACAAAGTTGAAGGAATCCTGTTGCCTAATATCAGACGAAACTATAAAGCCATAGTCATCAAAACAGCACGGTACTGGCATAAAAACAGATAGATCAATAGAAGAGAATAGAGAGCCCAGAAATAAACCTACACCTTTAAAGTCAATTAATATTTGACAGAGAAAGCAAGCACATACAATGAGCTAAAGATAGTCTATTCAGTAAATGGTGTTGGGAAAATTGAACAGATACGTTCAAAAAAATGAAACTAGATCATCTTCTTATACCACACACAAAAATAAATTCAAAATGGATCAAAGACTTAAATGTTGGACCTGAAACCATAGAAACCCTAGGAGAAAACATAGGCAGCAGAAGCTTGGACATTGCATGTAGCAGTATTTTATCAGATATATCTCCCAGACAGGGAAACAAAAGAAAAATAAACAAATGGAACTACATCAAACAAAAAAGGTTTTGAACAAAAAGGAAACCATCAACAAAATAAAAAGACAACTCACAGAATGGGAGAACACATTCACTGATACATCTTGTAACGGAGTTAATATCCAAAATTTATAAAAAAACTTATAAAACTCAACACCAAAAAAAAAAAAAAAAAAATCCAGTTTAAAAATGGGCAAACAACCTGAATATATACTTCTTCAAAGAGGACATACAGATGACCAATAGACATATGAAAAGATGCTCAATGTCACTAATCATCAGAGAAATGGAAATTAAAATCACAACGAGATACCATTTCACACCTGTCAGAATGGCCATCCTCAATAAATCAACAAACAAGTGCTGGTGAGGATGTGGAGAAAAGGGAACCCTTTTGCCCTGTTGGTGGGAATGCAGATTAGTACAGCCACTGTGGAAAGCAGTATGGAGATACCTCAAAGAATTAAAAATTATCTACCTTTTGATTCAATAATCTCACTTCTGGAAATATATGCGAAGGTCCCCCAAATGCTAATTTGAAAGAACATAAGCACCCCTATGTTCAATGCAGAGTTATTTACAATCACCAAGTATGGAAGCAGCCCAAGAGTCCTTCAGTAGATGAGTGGATAAACCAACTATGGGACATTTACACAATGGACTACTAGGCCATACAAAAAAGATGATGATGATGAAGAAAGTTTTACCCTTTGAGACAGTATTGATGGACCTGGAGAAAATTATGCTAAGTGAAATTAGCCAGTTGGAGAAAGACAAAACACCATATTATTTTAATTTCACTCATGTGGAATCTGTTGAACAAATTGAACTAACAAGCAAAATAGAGACAGACTCATAGATACATGGATTACAGCTAAGTGGGAGTGGGAGGGTAGGCAGTTGAGGAAGTGAGCAAAAAGGAAAAAGGACTCATGGACATGGACAACAGTGTGCTGATTGTTGGGGGAGGAGGGTATAACGGGACTAAATGGTAATGGAAATAAATACAATGAACGATACATTAAAAAAATAAAAATATTGAATGAAATTAAAGAAGTGCTTTGAATTATCTAAGATTTATAGTGATATAATGCTTTTGGTATAAAAATTTATAGTGCTAAATAATACATTAAAAATATTTATTATTGCACGGGCCAGTGTGGCTCAGTTGGTTGAGCATTGTTCCACAAACCGAAAGGTGGCAGGTTTGATTCCTGTTCAGGGCACATTCGTGCTATGGTTGCAGATTCGGTCTGCGGTCAGGGTGCATGGGAGAGGCAACTGATGTTTCTCACGTCTATGTTTCCCTCTCTAAACTCAACGAGCATGTCCTTGGGTGGGGATTAAAAAAAAAAAAAAGTCTTTATTGTAGCCAAGTAAAAGTGGATGTATTAGTTAAGACTTGGAAGTTATTCTTTTGAATACTTTTCTACACTCTAATTGTCTATTTTCCAGTTGATTATAAGATTTCATAGATGTATTATAAGATGTGATAGAAGTGGCACTTAGAGGAAGTAGTCAGATGCACCTTCACAGTGATCAAGAAATCATTGGAAGCTCATGGAAAAAGCATAAATCTTTCATAGCTTATGACGACTGCCATGAAAATTATGCTGCTGTACAGTTTTGACATATTTGTGCAAGCTTTCTGCATTTGTGTTCCTGTTGTTAAAATATTTTAAGACTGTGCACTGTGTTCATATTAATATATTATAATTCAACAAGCAGGAATTTATATTATTTATTAGTAGTAATGTGACTGGAGGGTCATATGAAATCAACATCATAAGCATATATTTATCCAAAAATAACCCCAAACCCATTGTTTTGAAGTTTAGAGAAGTCTAAAATAAGCCTTGTGTTCTTTGTTGTATTAATTCATTGTCATCTAAATGTTTTATGTTCCTTCTGTTTTCTCTGGGGATAAGGAGTGAAAAAAAATTATTCAGTTATTTTCTTGGAACGATATCAAGATTTATAGCTGGCATAACACATCTGACCTTACACTCCTCAGAGGAAGTGAACACATGTTCTGTGAGTAATCCCTAGATAAACTTGCAGCCTAGCAAAGGAGCGGTAAGATCAAATTCCAGTGTGTTTTCTCCACTGAAATAAAATTTAGAAATTACATTGTCATGCTTCTACCCTTTATGGTCAGTTATAGTCTGATGGAGACCATCTAGGGGGAAGTTGACAGTGGAGGTGGTGATGGAGTTGGAGAAAGAGTTGGTGATGTTGGAATTGTTGACGAGAGTGTATGGATTGCTTGTATGATATCCATTTTGAAAGTTTCCAGTAGTAGTTGTGCTCTTTTTGTCAATTCTGCCTTGTGAAAATGAGTAAAATAGTAGGTAACGCAGACTGGCCATGGATCGGTATTCTTTCCAGTGTACAAAGCTAAGCAGAAAACTTAGGGATTGTTACTCATGACCCTAATAGCAACACTTTCCCCTTAATGTTAAGAGTGCCTGAGCCAGAAGAAAATCATTTGAGGGCTATAGACTAATAAAAATGTATATTTTTTCTTTAACTTAAACAAAAGTAAAGCATTGCATTTACTTGTTTTAAAAATTTGGAAGTGGGGACATAAAACTATAGTATAACTGCTGGCCTTTGAGGGGAAACTATATTCTGGGTTGTACCCATAGTAAATAGAGTATATTACCTTTGGGCCAAATGAAACCTAGCCAAGAGTGAACCTGGATCTTTTGTGTGAGATCGCCCAGCCTTTGCTCTTAAGTTGCTGCTTCTGGACCTTGGCACTGTTGACTTTAGGATGGATCAGTCTACTCTAGAGGCGGGAGGGGGGAGTTGTCCTCTGCATTGTGAAATGTCTTAGCAGCATCCCTGGCCTCTACCCACTAGATGCCAGTAGCACCCCATCCCTTCTAGTTGTGACAAACAAAAATGTTTTCAGCATTGCCAAATGAGAGGTAAAATCAGGCCTCTGGGGTACACCCCAACCCCCGCACTGACTCCAGTTAAGAACCATTGCTCTAAATACGGAAGGGGGGTGTGAAAGTAGGTTTACAGTTGTGAGTACACAAAATATAGTTATTCTTGTATTATTACTTATTAAATATTGTATTATTTCTCATATGAACAACTGTAAGCCTAGTTTTGCCCCACCCTGTATATTAGATGATTTGTTGATAAAAATATTTTCCAAATACTGGTTTTACTTTAAAATATTTTGTCATATTTAAGTATTTTGGTGTAGAATAATAGGCTTTACTGTTAAAAACTGTAAAAATGAATTAGGAGCACATTTTCTAATTTGGGGGTAAAAGTAGAGATAAGGTCTTTCTTTGATTTGAGAATCCAACATTATGATTTTTGTTTGCCTAGTACAGTGTTTTTCAGACTGTACTCGGTGGGGACCCTTTAGTGCATCAGAAATATAGAGTCAGGAATGATAGTGTGTATAGGGCCACAATGTAAAACAACAGAGAAAAGCATTTTAAAACCGGCCTAGTGAATATGTGTAAGCCTAGTGTCCCCTTTTGAACTGGAATATTCTAAACATATACTTCATAGCAGTGGGTGTTAGGCCAGGCCAGCTAAACTATTTAGCTGGTCAGGTTAAACTTATCAAATAGTCTTTGAAATATGAAACATTCAAACTTGTTCAGTGAACTAGATTTGAGACTTTAACTTTGGTTTTTGGTGCATATTGTATCGTTTGTGAGAGGAGGAAGCTCTGAACTCCATATATTTTAACATTCTTAGCACATTACTTGTGGATTTTTCACACCCTTCCTCTACACAAAATACTATTAAAAAGACAGCTCCATTTTAATTGTTTTCTTCTTCATCATGCACATTCAAGTCCTATTTTTCATCAGTTAGTATTTATTATGTTAACTTGTGTAGAAATTATGCTTTATGGAGGAAAGGGCAAGAAATGTTTGTGTATTTATTGAGACTCAAACATAATATGAATTTAAAGACATCTAAAAAATTACTACTAACACTCTGCTTATACTTTTTATAATAATCATTTTAAAATCACAACCCTAAGTTAAATAACAGCCGATGGGGAATATATTAAATGCGACAATCTGCCATTACTAAGTCAATAATTCAGTTGTTAATAGGAATATCTTGGCTTTCTGAAATCCATCAACACTTCCAATCACTTAAAAAACTGCTTTAATTTCTGTTTACTAAAGAAAATACATTTATATTTTGAGTTATTTCGTTTATTCAGTGGCTACTTTTTAAAGATTGAAACACTTCCAGAATGCATGTTTTTATCCTCTCAATAGTAAGAGAACATTTTAGACTAGTTTAATAATGTTAGAAACTCTATCTCAGGATAGTTGTTTTTCCCTCTGAGAAAAAAAGTGTTAGATTGTTTAAAAGTTATTTATATTGCAGTTCATTTATTTTCACAATAAGGGGTGTATATCTTTATGTTTTCAATTTAGATGATATCCAACAGATATTCAAAATATTTTCATGGTAGTTTCAGAGGAAATTTGTGGTTATTTTTCCCCCTCTGAGTTGTATCACATTCTAAAGTTTCATATTTGCAAAATATCAAATGATATATCACAAAAACTCATGTGTTTATTTTATGGCATCCTTATATATTATTATATTATTGAGCTGTTGTGCTTAGTTTTTGTGTGTGGGATGAAAGCAGGTATAGAAGATAGGTAAAGTTTCACATTGATTAAAAAGCTAAGCTTTATATGAGAGAGATTTATTTAGGAAACCAGATTGCTAGTACTGACTGACCTTTAAAAGTAGATTAAGTAACAATACTCACATGTATTTGAGAATTAAAATTTTTTGTCAACAAAGGATTTGAAGCATTGTTATTAGACTCTAAGTATAGTTGTTTCTTCATTAAAGTTACATTTCAGACCAGTTTGAATTTTTTTTTCATAGGTTAATAAACATTTATTTTGCAAGTACTGCTTGCTAGATACTAGATTAGGGTCTTATTCATAGTCCTTTAAAGCTTTCATCTGTTTTAGTAAATGGCACCAGCACTACACTGTTCTTAAAAATAATTCAAGATAATAGAAAATTCTATTCGTCGTCGTCGGCAGCCATCCGTCTCGAGAGACGATGGTGTAGCTTCTGAAGAGTCTATCTGCACCGCCGAGAATGGCTGTGCAGTCCGACTCGAGAGTGACATAGTATCTGTCTCCTCCCGTGTTGAATCGACATCTTGCGATGACGCTGAAGCTACAGAGCCTGGGCAGGGTAATATGGAGGGTCTGCTGTTGCCCATGCAGCAGACCCCCCCTCTCTTCGCAGCTGAAGGATCCAAGGGAAAGACGGAGTCGATACAGCTTGGGTTCAGGTGCGCCGCAGGAGTTGCCGGTGTTGACTACAACATCAAACCGCCTTAGGGACTCCGGCTCCGAATTTTCTGTCGGGGTTTACTCCCTTAGCCTTTCCTCTGAAGAGGTATTATAGCCATCTATATCCATATTAAGGTTAAAACCCAGCAGCATCACTTTCAGTATTGTTTTTTGTTTAAGTACTGAATTATTCCAGATGATGATTATCAATAGTTCTCTTGAAGGAGAAAACACTATCATTTTAAAAGGATGTATTAATCTTCCTAGTAGAAAGAATTTATTTAAATCCTGTCATCAAAGAATGCTAAACTGTACAATTGAAGCAGGAGTTGAAACCTCTTCATCAACGTTACGTGCCTCCGGCTCAGTAAAATAACTAATTTTATGATAAAGGAAAGGATGCATGTTTTTAATTTTTACAAACAATATGTCATCTGAGTTTCCATATGTAGTTGCTGAAAAGATCTCTAGAGCAAATAATGCTGGATACAAACATGTGAAAGTCATTTTTTTGTAATCTTTAATAGGTATTTAAGTTAATCTTTGCATGTCATTTTGTAGGGAAACAGTGAGGCTTTGGAGAAGAATTACTAAAAAGTCATATTTCAGTAGAATATAAAATTAAACTTCAATAACTATTGCTTTATTGCCTCCAGGGAGTGCTTTGCAGTGTGTAATATGGTCAGTGATTGCATAATCTTTAGTATATATTAAGTGTTTTTAGAAACACAGATTTTAGAAGGGGTTTGTGATATTTGTAAATAAATAGATGAAGCACATCACATACTTTCATTTTTATAGTTTACATTTACTTTAAAAAATTACTATGAACTGATACTCTTAAAGATTGGATTTATCACTTGTATATATTTCTTTTTTGCCAAGTTATGTTTACTTCTTTCCCAATTCATATTGAAAAGTTCTTTGAACTCATAAATTGATTATTTTGACCTAACCTGGCTTCTCTTGGCTCCTGTGCATAGATTTACTAAGAACTATGTCATCTATTTTTATCTTGTATAAGGAGGGTATTGGTGGTATATAATATCTAATATCATACATATTTTTAAATCCTTACAAAAATCCTAATTATTTACAGTATAAGTTAAAGATGTAAAAATAATTTATTGTTCTTTTAACTTTTTTAAAGGTGATGGATGTGGACATACTGTACTAGGCCCCGAAAGTGGAACTCTTTCATCCATAAACTACCCACAGACCTATCCCAACAGCACCGTTTGTGAATGGGAAATTCGTGTAAAGATGGGAGATAGAGTGCGCATCAAATTTGGCGACTTTGACATTGAAGATTCTGATTCTTGTCACCTTAATTACTTGAGAATTTATAATGGAATTGGAGTTAGCAGGACTGAAATAGGTAGGAAATTCTCTTGTGTATATATATGTAATATACTATTGCTCCAAGTTTTAAAACTAAAGCAATTTTTGATACTTAACATTGAAAAACACTATGCTGTATGAATGATACATGGGAAATTATAGAAAGCATGTGTGAAAATCTCAAATTTGAATCTTTTGGGAAGAGAAGATTCTTGTCTCTATTTACTTTTCTAATAACCTGTGTTTGTACCTTTGTAACAAAATTCCACCGTAATATATTTCTTAAGAAGGAGAAAGCTAATTATCTCATGTTTTTTTGTTTTTCTTTGATCATTGTTTTTACAGTTAAAGAATATAATTCACACTTAGGAGGCAGTATATAATGGTTATTAAGGGGATTGACTTTTGGTCCAAACTTCTTGGTATTTAATCCTAACTCTGCTCTGTGACCTTGGGCAAGTAACCTGATGTCTCTGTTTCCTCACTTATAAAATAGTAAGTGAACTCATAAGTATCAAGCGGTTAGAACAGTACATAACATACAATACATACACTTAGTAAATATTAGCTGTTATTGTTGTTATCCTTACCTAGGAGCGGTGGTTCTCAATTATGGCTACTTATTAGACTCATCTGGAAAGACTTTTAAATAATGCTATATACTTGACCCTCACCTTAGACGTCGTCGGCAGCCGTCCGTCTCAAGAGACGATGGTGTAGCTTCTCAAGAGTCTATCTGCACCGCCGAGAATGGCTGTGCAGTCCGACTCGGGAGTGACATCGTATCTGTCTCCTCCCGTGTTGAATCGACATCTTGCGATGACGCTGAAGCTACAGAGCCTGGGCAGGGTAATATGGAGGGTCTGCTGTTGCCCATGCAGCAGACCCCCCCTCTCTTCGCAGCTGAAGGATCCAAGGGAAAGACGGAGTCAATACAGCTTGGCTTCAGGTGCGCCGCAGGAGTTGCCGGTGTTGACTACAACGTCAAACCGCCTTAGGGACTCCGGCTCCGGATTTTCTGTCGGGGTTTACTCCCTTAGCCTTTCCCCTGAAGAGGTATGCCGCAAGGCAGCGGAGGTTTTTTGGAGTCAGAGTTTTCCTTCTCTGATGTACCCTGACTGGAAGATCGAACCAGCGACACTTAGCTCGCAGGCCGACGCTCAATCCACTGAGCTAAACCAGCCAGGGCCAACCTTAGACGTACTGAATCAGAATTGATTGGGTGGGACCCATGCCTCAGCATTTTAGAAGTTCCCAGGATCATCTACTTTGTAGTCCACTAAGGAACCTTTGACTTGAGAGCAGCACTTTTCTCTTAAGCAAGAAAGATGAAAAATTTTGTAAGGCTCTTTTGGTGAACTCGTGAACTTTCTGAGTTTATTTGGAAACATTTATTGGTAGAAATGTGTTAAATACTTTTTAGAACTAGAATTGGAACCCAGTATTTTCTTCTTTTAAGCATCTTGTTCATCCTCTGGCTTCTTCTACATCTAGAGTCAAATCCCTTATCTCTTTACTTTTTGGCCTCTTATCTACCAGAGGTACAATTCCTGCTCTGCTTCCCTGACTATTAATCAGTAACCTCTGTTGTCCCTCAATCAACTCTTGATTAACCTGGTAGCTTGATCACCCACGTTGCCATAACTATGTGGTATTGAATAAGTGTTTAGGAGCTCAAGTACCTGAGGATCTAAAATACCACTATTACTGTAACACTAATAGAAGACAAGTGGATGTCAAATGCTTCTTGAGTTGATTCAGTGGAGAGTAAACAGTACACAAGCAATCATGCAACAACAATGAAAAAAATGAACCACAATGTGATCAAGCACATAGGCAGTTTACAGGAAGTAAAAGAGCTAGAGAAACACATCGTACCAACCCTAAAAACTATATAGGCATACCTCATTTTGTTGCACTTCACAAATATTGCAGGTTTTTGTTTTTTCTTTTTACCAATTGAAGGCAAGAATCTCTACTAGTAAAAAACCCCTATGACTCACTTTAGTGCGATACCTTTTTATTGCAGTGGTCTGGAATCAAACCCACAATAACTCTGAGGTATGCCTGTATATAAATGGCATTTTAAAAAAAGAAAAGGGAGTAAGAGGAGGAAATTGTCAGACATTGAGATACATCTTCCGAAAGTAATGGGTGGACCATGTTTGTATCTTAATTTAAGCTCACCAAATGAAAAAATACAGTTTTAAGTATTTAGAGAAATTTTAAAAGGAATTGTGCGTTCAGTGATGGACAAGAATGATTGTTTCTGGTGTGGTAAATGTTACTGTTTTAAGATCTAATTTCTTAGAAACATTCTGAAGTCGAATGTCTTGGATTTGTTTTTAAATATTTCAGGGAGGAAAAAGGAAGAGGGGTAGGGAAAACAAGAATGATACATACATGAAGCTGATCCATGGGCACACAGTTGTTACACTTCCCTTACTACTTTCATATATTTTTTAAGTTTCTTTAATGAAAAGTTTTTTTAAATAAAAAAAGATAAGAGAGGACTTCCGGCCAAGATGGAGGCCTAGACACACATGCTGCATCTCCTCCCACAACTAAAAAGGATTACAACTACCTCAAACTAGAAACAACCAGAAGTTCCAGAAAATCGAGCTGCATGGAAGTCCAACATATAAAAAGATATAAAAAAGAAGTACTCATTCAGACAGGTAGGGGCGGAGCCCAGGCGGAAAGGACGCGGTGTGGTGGTGGCGGCAGAGGCAGGCTGGCGGACAGCACAAACGTCTTAAAAATTAGGGAAGGACACATGGGGAGCCCTCCCAGAACCAGACCAGACCACACAGTTCATGGTTCCAGCACTGGGGACAGTAAAGTCTCATTGCTTCTGACTGTGCAAACCAGTGGGGGTTGGAGCAGAGGAAAAACCTGCCGGTCTCTCAGCAGGGTCCACTTGTTTAAAGGGCCCCCACAGTTCTCGTACGTCCGCAGACCCACCCACTCTGGGGAAAACGGCCAGGGGAAGAGCTAGAGATGCACCAGTCCCTTACGGAAGTGGGAGAAGTGCCTGGAAAAAAGGGAGAGTGCTGAGCAAGTGGCATTGTTCCATCTCAGACTGTTCCCCTATAAACAGTGCCACAACATGGTGAAATGGGTCACAGGTACTGACAAATACCTAAGGCTCTGCCCTTTACAATGTAATAGGTGCGACAGCTCTACCTAAGACACAGAGGCACACAAATACAGGAACCTGTCAAGATGAGGAGACAGAGAATTATAGCCCAAAAGGGGGACTGGATCAAGGTTTCAGTGGGAGAACTAAGTGAAAAGGAGATAGCCAACCTAACAAACGAGGAGATAGCCAACCTAACAGACACAGAGTGCAAAACACTGGTGCTAAAGATGCTCACAAACTTGGCAGATATGCTTAAGTATGGCAAATGCCTAAGGGAAGAGGTGAAGGCTATACTAAGTGAAATGAAGGAAAATCCACACAAAACCAATGGTGAAGGGAAAGACACGGGGTTCAAATCAATGATTTGGAATATAAAGAAGGAAAAAACAGCCAGTACAAAATGAGGAAGCAATAATTGAAAAAAATGAGGAGCGGCTTAGGAGAGAGCCTCTGGGACAGCATTAAACGTGCCAACATTTGAATCATAGGGATGCCAGGAGAAGAGGAAGAACAAGAAATTGAAAGCTTATGTGAAAAAATACTGAAGGAAAACTTCCCAAATTTGGTGAAGGGAATAGACATTCAAGTCCAGGAATCACGGAGAGTCCCAAACAAGCTAGACCCAAAGAGGACCACACCAAGACACATCATAATTAAAATGCCAAAGGTTAAAATTAAGGGAGAATCTTAAAAGCAGCAAGAGAAAAGTAGAGAGTTCTCTACAAAGGTGTGCCTATAAGACTATCAGCTGATTTCTCAAAAGAAACTTTGCGGGCAAGAAGGGACTGGCAAGAAGTATCCAATGTCATGAAAAGCTAGGAACTACAACCAGGATTACTCTCTCCAGCAAAGCTATCATTTAGAACGGCAGGGCAGATAAGTGTTTCCCAGACAAGGTTGAACTAGAGGAGTTCATCATCAGCAAGCCATTATTATATGAAATGTTAAAGGGACTTACTTAAGAACTAGAAGATCGTAACTATGAACATTAAAATGACAACAATCTCACAACTATCAACAACTGAACCTAAAAAAAAAAAAAAATACAGTGAAGCAAACAAGAATAGGAACAGAATCATAGGTATGGGGATCATTTGGAGGGTTATCAGCTGGGAGGGGGAAGGGAGAGAAATAGGGAAATGGTGCCGGGATTAAGAAGCATAAATGGTTGCTACAAAATAGATAGGGGAAAGTTAAGAATAACATTGGAAAGGGTGAAGCCAAAGAACTTATATGAACAACTCATGGACATGAAATAAGGGGGGTGTGATAGCTGGAGGGTAAGCGGTTACTGGGCTGAGGGGAGCAAAGGGAAAAGAAATTGGGACTACTGTTTAACAACATTATAAAATATACTTAAAAAGAGATAAGAGAATTAAACACATGTATTTGGACAATAATTAGTGTTACTGGAAAGTCTGACATGAGAAAAATTTTGAACACACGTTTTCAGTCCCTCACTAGGTTCTCATCACAGCTATGGGACTTACTTGCTAAAAGTCCTTTCTGCAAGTCATTGGCCCTGCCCATACTTCAAAGTCATCATTTGTATTGTAGGAAGATTAAATGCAATAATACTCTTTACTGCAATATAAAATGGAGTGAAAAGAGCCTCTTCAACAAATGGTGTTGGGGGAGCTGGACACGGACATACAAAAAAATTAAACTAGACCACCAACTTACACCATACACCAGAATTAAATTCAAGATGGATAAAAGAGTTAGATGTAAGCTGTGACACCGTAAAAGTCCTAGAGGAAAACATAGGAAAATTTCTGATATTCCACATAGCAATATTTTTGCCAATATATCTTATAAGGCAAAGGATGTAAAGGAAAGAATAAACAAATTGGACTACATCAAACTAAAGAGTTCCTGCTCAGCAAAAGAAAATATCAGCAAGATGAAAAGGGAACCAACCTTTTGGGAAAACATATTTGCCAATGATACCTTAGACAAGGGATTGATCTCCAAAAAATATAAAGAACTTACACAACTAAACACCGAGAAGAAAGACAACCCAGTTAAAAAATGGGCAAAAGACCTGAACAAACAGTTCTTCAAAGAGGACATTGAGAGGGTCCATAGGCATATGAAAGAATGCTCAACATCACTAGCCATCAGAGAGCTGCAAATAAAAACCACAATGAGATGCCACTTCACACTGGTCAGAATGGCCAACATCGAAAAATCAACAAGTGCTAGCTAGGATATGGAGAAACGGGAACCCTACTGCACTGTTGGTGGGAATGCAGACTGATGCAGCCACTATGGAAAACAGCATGGAATTTCCTCAAAAAACTAAAAATGGAACTGTCTTTTGATCCAGCAATTCCATTGCTAGGTTTATACTCGAAGAATCCTGAAACATCAATTCAGAAGAACCTATGCACCCCTATGTTCATAGCAGCACTATTTACAATAGGCAAGTGCTGGAAACAGTCTAAGTGCCCATCTGTAGATGAGTGGATCAAAAAACTGTGGTATATTTACACAATGGAATACTATGCAGCAGAAAGAAAGAAGGAACTCCTATAATTTGCAACAGCATGGATGGAACTAGAATTATGCTTAGCGAAATAAGCCAGACAACGAAAGACAAATAACATATGATATTACCTAATACAGGAAACTAATGAACAGCACAAATAAATGAGCAAAATTGAACGAGAGACATGTAAACAAGGAGCAGACTAACAGTGACAAGTGGGAAGGGAAAGAAGGGGGTAAGTAAGGGAAGGGTCTAGTCAAGGAACATGTATAAATGACCCATGGACATGGACAACAAGGTGGGGATTGACTATGGGAGAAGGGGTGGGCAGGGTGGCGGTAAGCAATGGGGGGAAAGTGGGGCAACTGTAATAGAAAAACAATTAAAAAAACAAAAATCAAAAAATTACTTTGTAGTCCTTGGGATGTAGTACATGTACAGTAAATCTTCAGCTTTCTCTTCCTTTTCTTTTTTTCCCCTTATTCTCTCTTCACCTGAGTTAATAAAAAGCTGTAGAAAAGTGAAAGACACTGAGTAATGATGGTTCCTGTTGCGTTTAATTTGCACGCTTCCCATCACTTTCTACTTTATCCCCCTGTTCCTCCATTTAGGTTGCAATCTATAGTTAGTGGGAGAAAGGTAACTATCTTGACTTTGCAGAGAAATAAAGATCATTTAAGAACAGTTATTTAATGTTCTGGTTAATACATATATGTAGAGAATTGCAGAATATAAACAAGTACATTGTGGACATCAAGATTCCAATAATAATGATAATGAATCTTCTTTTTTCTCTGTATTTTCTCACTGCCCCTTTCAAAAAAAGGCAGGCCCAAGTATATTGTATTTCCCTATAAAAATGGTTCCCATTTGGTATAAAGTGTATATTTGGGGGTTTTGTTTATAATTGTTACTTTCAGGGATTTTTTCCCTGAGAGATGGTATTATGGAATAATGAAAATGAAGGGGAGAATCGTTTCTCAAGGAATTATTTCTTTATTCCTAAAATTATTAGAATGTGTTTTAATTGATAAGGCACTTTTGGTTACTTGGCAGTTGGACAGTTATTTTCTGTTATCTTAGAAATGTGTAATTTTTTTAAAATAAATGAATTTATTATGGTTTTATATTACTACATTCTAAATTACTAAACTTTCCAGAAATTTTCGTGAAATTAACTCATTGTAGTGTTACTCATTTTCACTGACAAATACGATTGGCTCTATAGATCTGAATTCTGTCCCTTTCTTAAAGCAGATTGCATTAAAATGAGAACATTCCATTGTGCTTTGAATATTATTTTTTCTTTTTGATTATTGTTTAATTCCTGGTATCTGAGACATAGTAGTTACTCTGTAAAGATAGAAAATGAAGTAAAAAATCCATTTGCCATTAATATTAACCTTTTTTATAGGTATACATATAAATCTCTGAACTATTTTACAACATATTTTTTCTTTCAATATTTAGGCATCTTTTCATATGGATCCATAGACATCTGCTAGTATCATTTCCCCATGAATATTATTGACAATTAGTCCAAAGATGAAATTTAAAAACAAATATCAAAAAGAAAAGTCTGCTTATTTGTAACCTTTTCCTACTCTATCTATTTTCTTCCTGTATTGTGCTTAAAATTTTCACTTTAAATGAACTTTTGGGGGGAGGATCTCTTAAAAAAAGCTAAATATTTAAAAACCTAAGAGGTATTAAAGAAAAATACATTTTATAGGAGAAGAAGTGTAAAGGTACATGTGTCTTATGTATTCAAAGTTATATTTTAAAGATATACATTCTGTCTTATACCTTCATCGAAGGTAACTTCAAATTACATTTCTTAAATCCTCAGATGATATTTATAAAGAGGAAAACTGAGATCCTTTGAGTTTATTTCATAAATGAGTCTGTATCTCTTGTGTTTTCAGTTTCTTTTTCTGTATTGTTTGTCCCTTGTCTTTATAGTGTGTTTAGGTCTTCCTATTTTAATAGGAAAAAAATAAATTTTCTTTCTCTCTACCACCAAATCTCTTGAAAAAGCTGTATTGATGATAATATTACATACTTAACAATGATAATGATTGCTAACATTTTCTGAATTTTTATTTTGTAGAGCCTAGGCTGGTAATGAAAATAACTACCGTGCATGCAATACTTGCTATGTGTCAGGTACTTTTCAAATAACTTTTATTGGTTACCTTATTTAGTCTTCACAGGAACGCTTGAGAAAGATATTGTTATCACCCCCATTTACTGATGGGAAAATTAAGGCACAGAGCGATTAAATAACTTGTTCGAGGTCATGTAGCTAGCCAATTGCGAAGTGGGAATCAAACCTTCAGAGTCACCTCCAAAATTGGTGCAAGTTTTTGGCATGCTTGATTTTACAGAATCCTATAAGAATTCTATACATTATTGCCATAAAACAAAGAAATAGAAGATCAGAGAAGATAAGCAACTTGTCTTAAGTCACATAGGCAAGGTTGGGACTTGAAGTGAGATCTGGGTGATAAGCAAAGCCCATAACCTCAACTATTAGGTCTTTTAGAGTAATAGATACGAGCTGTTATTTCTCAGTCTTTTAGTATATGACTGTTGAAACTAGTAACTTTTTTCTTTACCTGTTTATTTTGACATAATTTCAGACTTACAGAAAAGTTGTGAATATTGAATAATTTGTTTTTTTAACCCAGATTTTCTAAATGTTACCATTTTACCACATTTTCATTACCTGCCCCCCCACCCCCGTTTTTTTCCTACAGTTTAAAGGAACTTTCAAACCTAATGCCCCTGACACACACACACACACACACACACACACACACACACACACACACACACACACACACACACACACACACACACACACACACACACACACACACACGTTTATTCCCTAGAAATTTAGGACATTCTTTTTACATGATTACAGAACAGTTATCAAAATAGAAGAATATAACATTGATGTTATACTAACCTATACCTTATTCAGATTTCTTCAGTTGTCTAAATAGTGCCCTTTATAGTGAAATTAATTCTCAGATAATTCATTACATTCAGTTGTCATGTCTTCTTAGTTGCCGTTGTTTTTGGAGATTAAAGGCAAGGGCAGTTTCTCTCTTTTGCCTTGATTTCATGATGTTTACATTTTTCAAGTTTATGGGCCAGTTATTTTGTAAATTCCTAATTTGGTTTGTCTGATGTTTCCTCACGATTTGATTCATGTTAATCGACTTTTGGCAGGGAAGCCCCAGAAGTGATGTTCTCAGTACATTGTATCAGGAGGCACACAATGTCCATTTGTGCCATTACTGGTGATGTTAACTTTGATCTCTCGGCTAAGATGGCATCTCCCAGATTTCTACACTGTAGCTATGTTTCCCTTCATCAGTACATACCTTGTGAGAAAGACTCCTTGAAATTATATCAATAACCTGTTACTCATCAAATTTGTACCCATTAGTTTTGATGTCCATTAATGATTCTCATCTGAATCAGTTTTTCTTATTATAATAATTTTCATCAAGTGGTGATTTTCTAATTTCATCATTCCTTCTATGTTTATTAGTATTTTTCTACAGAAAGGGTGAGCTTTTTCTTTTATGTCAGTGTGGACTCATGGATTCTTATGTTAGCCCATGGTTTGTAATCCTTGACTTATTATTTATTTTGATCCTCAGATTGTCCTAATTTTCTAGTGGGACCCTCTTCAAAGATTTTATGATGTCCTCATCATTTTTTGAGTACTCTCTTCTGGCCTGGCATAGGATATTCTAGATTTATCTTGTACTTGCCCTGCCCCAGCCCTGAAATCAGCTTCTACTTCAAGGAATCCTTGTTTTTTTCATGGAAAATTGTATTAGAAATCTGATCTCTAAGTTTATACCAGTGAGTTGTCATACCCTGTCAGCAGATAGATTTAGTAAATAGATGTGTATTTACAAACTTACATATATATATATATGCATTACACATAGTATACCTATTTTTATAATTATCTACTAATATTTATTAAAAAGTATGCATTCATACTGATAATCTTTAATTCTAATCCAACATCAGAGGGTTAGAATTAAAGGTATTGGTATCTTTGTGTATTGATAACCACTCTGACAATGAGATATGTAGCTCCTGTTCATCTACAGTATAGATACTTATTTTACTTGCTAGTGCTATAATACACAGAAAATAGTTTCAGGATTGCTAACTTATGCCTCTAAATCAAAGAAGCCCGCTACGTATACCTGAGGACTTATAGTCTAAATACAGTGATACCTTAGCTAACAAGTGACCCTGCTAATGAATTTTTCAGCTAACAAAGATTTTTTTTGCTGTTTTCGGACTCGGCTAATGAA
Source organism: Furipterus horrens (assembly GCF_987537825.1). Classification (NCBI taxonomy): domain Eukaryota; kingdom Metazoa; phylum Chordata; class Mammalia; order Chiroptera; family Furipteridae; genus Furipterus; species Furipterus horrens. Next base: position 85,130,795 of record NW_028327171.1, read on the forward strand.
TGTTTTAGTGGATGCGCATGCTAACATAAAGCAGCAAACGTGAATGGTCGGGCCATTCCAGGAGCTTATCTTTCCCGTCTGTATGTGTGTGACAAAGAAATGAGCTGACCACATCACATGGGGGAGACCCACCAACCCGACTGGGTTGTTTACGTTGGAGGCAGTGAGAAGTGAGAGACTTGATAACATGAGCTGCTTTGGATTTGATGTCGATGTACTTTAATAGTGTAAAGATCATCAGTTTTCATTCTACTTTCCATTCTCCTTCATCAATTTGGGTAGTTGTTCATCTCAACCTTTGGTGAGTTTTTGCCCTTTTATAGAATGCTTTTTACTGTTTTATAAAACTTATCTTTAAATAGTGGGCAGCATCCAGAATGAAATTAAGTGATTTTCAATAGAAACCTACAGGAAATCATGTTTCAGCTAACGAAGATTTCGGCTAACAAATGTGATTCCAGAACAGATTATCTTTGTTAGCCGAGATATCACTGTACTGTGTTCTAAATTGCCGCTACCACCTTCTACCCTCCAATGTGGTTATATTACCATTTCTAATAAGGCTTGGTTCATTTACTTATTGTTTCAGGTTTATCATTCCTTTCTAGGGATTACAAGGTACACAATCACATCTGCAAATAGAGATCGTTTTACTTTTCCAATTCTTACACTTGTGATTGATTTCTCTAATTATATTGACTAATACTTCCTTTGAGTACTATGTTATATAGTAATGTGGATAGTGGGACCCTTTCTTTGTTCTTGCTTAATCTTGGTAGAAATGTTAATAAAGTGTCTTAGTTATTAGCTCAGGCTGCCATAACAAAACATCATAGACTGGATAGCTTAAATAACATTTATTTTTTCACAGTTGTAGAGGCTAGAAGTCCCAGGTCAAGGAGCCAAATTCAGTTCCTGGTGAGGGCTCTCTGCCTGGCTTGTAGGCAGACACCTTTCTTTTTCTTTACATGATTGAGAAAGGGAGGGAGAAGGGTAAGGGAAGAGAGACATAGAGGGAGGGAGGGAGAAGGAAAGAAAGAGAGTAGTGAGTTTTTTCATATTTCTTCTTTTAAGAAGACTTAATTCTTTCAGATTAGGGTTCTACCCTTGTGACCTCATTTAACCTTAATTGCCTCCATAATGGCCCTATCTCTAAATACAGTCACATTGGGAGCTGAGGCTTCAACATAATGAAGTTTTGGGAGGATACATTTAGTCCATAACAGGAAGTATCTCTTGATTTCAATTTTATTGAATTTTTTAATTAGAAAAGAGTGTTTAATTTTGTTGAAAAGATTGTCTTTTCACCTATGGAGATGATTTTATTATTTTCTCCTTAAATCTGTTAGTATAATGTATTATGTTAATATATTCCCTGATATTGAACCAATTTTACATTCCTGGAATAAATAGTATTTGATCATGTTGTGTCATTCTTTTAATGTGGCATTAGATTCTGTTTCCTGATATTATTTAGTATTGTTGCATAAATATTTATAAGTGATAACTAGTTTACAATCAGTTTTGCATTGTCTTTATTAGGTTTATGTATAGATGTTACCTATATAAATAAAAAAATTATAAAGTTTTTCTTCCTTTTTACTTTTCTGGAAAACTACAGAACATTTGAACAAACTAGACTTTGAAGATTTCAGTCTGTGAAACCATCTGGTCCAGGTGCTTTTTTGGTAGTCACTGCATGACTTTATTTCTTCTGAGGAAAATGGTCTGTTTCAGCTTTATCACTAAGGAGCTCGATTTTAGTAAACTACATTTGGTAAATTACCCATTTTACCTAGGTTTTTAAATTTATTTGCAGGGATGTCTGCAAAATAGAATCTTATGATTTTTTCCTTTAGTGGTTATTTTCCCCTTATCGTTTCTTGTTTTGTATATTTGTACTTTTTCTTTTTTTCCCCCTTGGTTAACCTAGTGGTTTGCCTGTTTTGTTAATTTATTTCAAAAAGTAGATTTTTATTTATTAATTATAATTAGATCTACTTTTTCCTGTTCTCTAATCTCTGTTTCTATTTTCTTTTTCTCTGTTGTTGTTGTTATTTGTTTCCTAGCTAAATGCTTTTAGCTAGGAATTTAATTCATTTATATTTATTCTTTTATTTTTATTGATAAAATTTATTCTTTTATTGATATTCATCTCTTTGGTTAAATTTATTCCTAGGTATGTTATGCTTTTTGATGTAATTGTAAATGGGATTGTTTCCTTAATTTCTCCATAATTATAAAAATGAAACAGATTTATGCATATTTATACTATAGCCTACAACGTCACTGAATACATTTATTCTTACTAGTCTTTTGGTGAAGTCTTCAGAGTTTTCTATATGTAGTATTATGTTATCTGTAAATAATGAGGGTTTTACTTCTTCATTTTTTTATTTGAATGCCTTTTATTTCTTTCTCTTTTCTGATTGCTATGATTAGGACTTTCAATACAATGATGATTAGAAGTTATAGTGGGAATCCTTGTCTTGTTCCCGATCACAGAGGAAACCTTCCAGGTTGTCACTGTTGACTATGTTACAAGCTGTGGGTGTTTCATATATACCCTTTATTACGTAGAAATATGTTTCTTCCGTACCCACTTTGTTGAGAATTTTTAATCATAAATGGATGTTGAATTTTGTCAAATTCTTTTTCTGCATCTATTGAGATGACCATATGGTTTTTATCTTTTATTTTGTTAATGTGATGTATGGCACTGATCACAGATGTTGAAACATCCTTCCTTGCATCTCTGGGATGAATCCCATTTGGTCATAGTGTATAATCCTTTTAATGTATTGTTGAATCTGATTTGCTAATATTTTTTGCATAAATTTAAAAAATTCTGATCTGTATATTGCATTGTGAGCCCACCAGTCAAAGTTAAATCATCTTCCGTCACCATATATTTGGCCACCTGGGTTTGCTAAAATTTTGTTGAGAATATTTTCATTCATATTCATGAAGAGTATTGGCCTGTAATTTTATTTTTTTATTTTTATATCTTGTGATGTCTTTTTCTGGTTTTTGTATCTGGGTAATGCTGCCCTCATAGAATGCATTTGGAAGGGTTCCTATCTCTTCAAGTTTTTGAAACAATTTGAGAATAGGTGCTAATTCTTTGAATGGTAGACTTCACCTATGAAGCTGTCTCATCCTAGATTTTGGTGTGTTGGGAAAATTTTTTACTTAATGGAATCTGCTGCTATTCTCTTTTTAACCTAATAAACAGTCATTTCTGTAATATCCCATGTATGCTTGAGAAGGTTTATTCTCTCAAATTAAGATGTAAAGTTTGATAGGCATCCAGAAGATCTGTCTTATTTATTATGCTGTTTAGGTTACCTATATCCATATTTTTATCCACTAGATCTCTTATTAGTGTTTTTCTTTTTGCTTTACTGCATCTCTTTGGGTTTTTGCTTTTATAAGGAGGGTTGCCATATTATTACATGGATATTTATTATTTTAATATCTGCAAATCAAATTGTGACTTGTAGCATTAGAAAGTTTCTCCTTTGTCAAATGTGTTACTTTTCAGTTTGAATTCTCATTTGACTGGCATCAAGATCAAACACACACACTCCTTACTTTGCATTATATACCTGTTTATACTAATCCCTTCATTTTTAGTTTTTCTGAATCATTTTGTTTTGGTGTATTTTTTATATATATATCATATTATTGAGTCTTATTTTATAAACCAAGTTGTTTTTTTTTATAACAGCTACGTTATTTCCATTTGCATTTATTTATAAAACAAATGTTTTGCGGCAAGTCTATTGTTATATGTATTATATTTGCTCTATATCTTTACATTGCTTGTATCTATTTTTAAAATTTCTTTGAGATTTTAATAAGCATTATAGCTTTATTCTAAATGTTACCTTTCAATTTATACATTTTAAAATGCCCATTATCATCCTGGCTGGTGTGGCTCAGTTGTGGGTATTGTCCCACAAATTGAAAGGTTGCCTGTTGGATTTCTGGTCAGGGCACATGCCTAGGTTGCAGACCAGGCATCTGATTGGGGATGTGTGAGAGGCAGCTGATCTGTTTTCTCTTGGACATCTCTCTTTCACACCCATGTTTCTTTCCCTCTCTTTTTCCCTCTTGTCCCTTATCCCTAAAAAATACATAAATAAAATCTTTTAAAAAAATGCCTGTTGTCCCTCTTGTCTCAATCTTTTACTGTCTGATTTGTCTATTTTTAATGGTATCTTTGAACTCCAACCTATAGCCTATGACCCCTAGCTATTGTTCACCTAACATTCAGTAAACTATTATACATTTCTCTTTTTCACTCCCCTTTCCCCCATTTTTACTTGTCAGAATATAAATTAATAACATTATATGACATTTATTGATTTCACAGGTGTTGAACCATTTTTGCATCTTATTTTTCAACCCATCTCTTTAACTTTTCTTTTTTATTACTTTTTTATTGTATTTTTCCATTACCGTTTAGTCCCCTTATATACCTCTTCCCCACACCCCCACCACCACAATCACCACACTGTTTCCAGGTCCATGAGTCCTTTTCCCTTTTTGCTCAGTCCCTCCAACCTCTACCCAACACCACCCTTTAGTTGTCATCCTTCTCTGTATCTGAGTCTGTCTCTATTGTGCTTGTTAGTTCAGTTTGCTCATTAGATTCCACATATGAGTGAAGTTCTGTGGTATTTGTCTTTCTCTGACTGGCTTATTTCACTTAGTATAATGTTCTCCATGTACATCCATACTGTCACAAAGGGTAAAATTTTCTTTGTTTTTACGGCCAGATTGTATTCCATTGTGTAATTGTCTCATAGTTGTTTTATCTACTCATCTACTAATGGACACTTGGGCTGCTTCATATCTTGGTGACTGTAAATACCACTGCAATGAACATAGGGGTGCTTATATTCTATCAAATTAATGTATTGAGTTTCTTTGGATAAATTCCCAGAAGTGAAATTGTTATGTCAAAAAGCAGTTCCATTTTTAATTTTTTGAAGTATCTCCATACTGCTTTCCACAGTGGCTGCACCAGTCTTCATTTCTCCACATCCTCACCAGCACTTGTTGTTTGTTGATTTATTGATAATAGCCAATTCCAGCAGTTTGAGATGATAGTTCATTGTGGTTTTAATTTGCATTTTTCTGACGATTAGTGATGTTGAACATTTTTTCATATCTGTTTGCCATCTCTATGTTCTCTTTGGAAACGTGTCTATTCAGGTCGTTTGCCCGTTTTTTAATTGGATTGTTGTTGGTTTTGTTTTGTTTTTTGGTATTGAGTTTCATAAGTTCTTTATCAATTTTGGATATTAACCCCTTATCAGATGTATTGACGAATAAGTTCTCCCATCTGTGGGTTTTCTTTTTTATTTTCTTGATATTTTCCTTTGGGTGCAAAAACTTTTTACTTTGATGTAGTCCTATTTGTTAATTTTTTGTTATCAGATGTACCTGGGGAGGTACATTTGATAAAATATGGCTACAAGTTATGTCTGAAATTTTACAACCTATGTTTCTTCTAGTATTTTTATGGTTTCAGGTCTAAGATCTAAGTCTTTAATCCATTTTGAATTTGTTCTTGTGTGTGGTATAAGAAGGTGGTCTAGTTTTATTCTTCTACATGTATCTGTCTAATTTTCCCAACTGTTTATTGAATAGACTGTCATTAGCCCATTCTATGGGCTTGCTTCCTGTGTCAAATATTAATTGACTATAAAGCTGTGGGTTTATTTCTGGCACTCTGTTCTGTTCCGTTGATCTATGTGTCTGTTTTTATGCCAGTGCCATGCTGTTTTGATTACTATGGCTTTAAAGGATAGTTTGGTATTATGTAGCATAATTCCTCCGACTTAGTTCTTCTTTCTCAGAATCACTGTTGCTATTTGGGGCTTTTTTTGTTTTCATGTAAATTTTTGAAATATTGTTTCTTGTTCTTTGAAATACATCATTGGAATCTTGATAGGAATTGCATTGAATCTATGGATTGCTTTGGGTAGTACGGACATTTTAATGATGTCGATTCTTTCTATCCATGAACATGGTATGTGCTTTCTCTTATTTGTATCTACTTCGGTTTCTCTCTTCAGTGTCTTATAATTTTCTGAGTAAAAGTCTTTTACATCCTTGGTTAGGTTTATTCCTAGCTATTTTATTCTTTTTGTTGCAATTGTGAATGGGATTGTTTTCTTAGTTTCCCTTTCTGTTCATAATGCAACTGATTTCTGGATATTAATTTTGTATCCTGATACTTTGCTGAATTCATTTGTCAGTTCTAGTAGTTTCTTGGTGGAATCTTTGGGATTCCTATATACAGTACCATGTAATCTGCAAATAATAACAGTTTTTCTCTTCTTTTCCAATTTGAATGCCTCTTATTACTTTTTCTTGTCTGATTGCTGTGCCTAGGACTTCCAATACTATGTTGAATAAGAGAGGTGAAAGTTGACATCCCTTCCTTGTTCTCAATCTTAAGGGGAACATTTGTAGTTTTTGCCCGTTGAGTGTGATGCTGGCAATGATTTGTCATATATGGCCTTTATTATGTGTAGGTATGTTCCCTGTAATCCCACTTTCCTGCGAATTTTGATCATAAATGGATTCTGGGTTTTATCAAATGCTTTTTCTGCATCTATTGATATGATCATGTGATTTTTATCCTTCATTATGTTTGCTAAAATTTACTCCTAATTTTGTTAGGAGTGTTTTTATTACTGTTTCAATTTCACTAGTTGAAATCTGACTATTCAGATTCTCTGATTCTTCCTGGTTTAGTTTTGCAAGATTTTATGTTTCTATAACTGATCCATTTCTTCCAGGTTTTTCAGTTTGTTTGCACATAGTTGTTCATAATATTTTCTTACATTCCTTTGTGTTTCTTTGGTGTCAGTTATTATTTTCTCTTTCATTTTGGTTTTATTTATTTGGGTTCCCTCTTTTCTTGATGAATCTGGTTAAAGGTTTGTCAGTCTTGTTGTTTCAAAGAGCCAACTCTTAGATTCATTGATCATTCATATAATTTTTTAAGACTATTTTGTTTCTTTCTGCTTTGATCTTTATTATTTCCTTCCTTTTACTCTGGGCTTTGTTTGTTATTCTTTTTCAAGTTCTTTCAAGTGTAAAGTTAGATGGTTTATTTGAGCTTTCTCTTGTTTTTTGAGATAGGCTTCTGATGCTGTGAATTTCCCTTATAGGATTGCTTTCCCAGTGACCCACAGATTTTGGATTGTTGTATTCTGATTTCCATTTGTTTCAAGATACCTTTTAATTTCTTCCTTGATCTCATTGTTGACCCATTCATTGTTTAATAACATATTATTTAGCTTCCATGTCTTTGTATTATTTTCAGTGTATTTCTTGTGATTGATTTCTAGTTTCATAGCATTAGGGTCAGAGAAGATGTCTGATATAATTTACAATCTTCTTAAATTTATTGAGGCTTGTTTTGTGTCCTAGCAGTGGTCTATCCTAGAAAATATCCATGTACACTTGAAAAGTATGTATATTCTGCAGCTTTGAAGTGAAGTACTCTAAAAATATCAATTAAATCCATTTGATCTAGTATGTCATTTAAGGCCACTATCTCCTTGTTTTTCTTTCTGGAAGATCTATTCATTGAAGTCATTGGAGTGTTAAAATCCCCTACTATGGCTGTATTTCTGTTGATCTGTGCCTTTATGTCCGTCAAGATTTGCTTTACATATTTAGGAGCTCTAATTGTTTACTTTTGTTGGATTGTTCATTATTATGTGGTGTTGTTGCTCTCTTACTATGGCCTTAGTTTTAAAGTCTGTTTTGTTGGATATAAGTATTACTACCCCAGCTTTTCTTTTCCTTTTTATTTGCATGAATTTTTTTTTCCATCCCTTTTTAGTCTGTGTGTATCTTTCAATCTGAGGTGGGTCTCTTAGAGGCAACATTATATATGAGTCTTATTTTCTTACCCATTTAGCTACCCTGTGCTTTTGGTTAGAGCATTCAAGCCATTTACATTTAAGATGATTATTGATAGATATGTATTTAGTGCCAGTTTATTGTTAGACTATTTCCCTCTGAATTTTTTTTCTTTCTTTCTCTTTTTCTTCTTCTTAAAGCAGGCCCTTTAACATTTGTTGCAGTACTGGTTTGGTGTTAATAAACTCCTTTAGCTTTTCCTTGTATGTAAAATGCCTTATTTCTCCTTCAATTTTAAATGACAGCTTTTCTGAGCAAGGTAGACTTGGTTGTAGGTCCTTGCTTTTCATCACCTTGAGTATTTGATGCCACTCACTTCGGTCTTGAAATGTGGCTTTTGAGAAATCAGATGACAGTCCTAATTGGAGCTCTTGTATGTAACTACTTGCACTTCTCTTGGGGCTTTTGGGATTCTCTCCTTGTCTTTAGGCCTTGCCATTTTAATTATGTGTCTTGGTGTAGGCCTCTTTGGGTCCAAATTGTTTGGAACTCTGAGCTTCCTGGACTTGTGTGTCTTTTGCATTCACCAGATTTGGGAAGGTTTTGGTCATTATTTCTAAATAAGTTCTCACTCCCTTGCCTGCACTCTTCTCCTTCTGGTATTCCCATGATGCAGATGTTGTTACATTTCATGTTGTCCTAAAAGTTTCTTAAGCTCTCCTAATTTTTTAAAATTCTTTTTCCTTTTTGCTGCTCTGCTTGGGTGTTTTTTTCTATTTGTCTTCCAAATCACTGATTCGATCCTCTGCTTCATCTGACCTACTGTTTATTCCTTCCAGTGTAATATTTATTTCAGATATTGCATTCATTATTTCTGACTGGTCCTTTTTTATGGTTTCTGGGTCATTTTTCATGTTGATGACTATCCTTGTAATCATTTCTCTAAACTCTATTTGATAAATTGCTTCCATTTCATCTAGTTCTTCTGGAGAATTCTCTTGTTCTTTCATCTGGGGCTTGTTTCTTAGTCTTTCCATTTTGCTGCCTCTTTGTGTTTGTTTCTACTTATTAGGTAGATCTTCAAGACTCTGGTGAATGCCTAATTCAGTCCCTTCCTGTGACTGGCCGTGGGCAACCTGTTTAGAGCTATCAGTGATCCAAAGCATGTGGCACCCTCTACTGGGCCTGTTTGTGTGTAGAAAGAACCAAGCTGTGCACCAATGCTGGCTTTTATCAGCACCAGGCCCAGGGAAAGGTCAGCTAAAGTCACAGAGATCCCAGAAATCAAACTCTGCCTGCAGGCTTTCTGTAGGGTTAATTAATCAGTGAATGTCTTCCAGCTGCACTCCTCAACAGCAGAGCTTAAGCACGATAGCATGGGGCAGAGTAATTCTTGCGGGTGGGGCTGTTACTCTACGGCAGGCTGATGGCACTTGGAGGGGAGTTCTCTGCCTGAGAAAGATAGCTTCTGCAGTATGGGGAATGACTCAGTACAGGGATCCTGGTGTCTGTTCCTTCAGCTCTCTCCCCAGAGCCATCAGCCTCAGATTCTCCTCAAGCGTCTCTAGTCCACTCTGCGCTTCCTCTGCTGGAGCCAAGGGTAAGTGGGCACAAATGAAATTCTTGTGTGTTGTCCCTTTAAGAGGCTCTCTGAGTCTCCAGCTTTCTCTTTCTGGGGGACAGAAACCCTGCTGCTTTTCACAACCAGATGTTATTTGTGTTCCTTTCCCAGTTCTAGTGCTGTAGGCTGGGGAGCCCAGCTTGGGGTTTAGAGCCCACACTTCTCAGGGGGAACCCCCTGGCCACTGAAATATCCCTCTGGAACTTCAGCTGCTGCCCGTGGAAGCCCAGCCAGCCCTCTTCACCTCCTCTGCACTCTGTCCCAGTCATGTTGTGGTAAAGTGGTTTCTTCTGTCTGTCCATGGTTATAAGGCCTCTCTCCAGCTAGTGGTCAGTTGGTTTTTCAGGATGATTTTTCTATAATTTAGTTGTAATTCCAGTTTCATACTGGGAGAAGGTTAGTGTAGCTTCTGTTTATTCTTCTGCCATCTTTAATCCATCTCTAACTCTACAATGAAACATGTTAAATGCTCACTGTCGGTCTTGCTGCTTAAGTTCCCCCGTCAAACCTTGAGTGGATGAAGTTCATTTTTGAATAGATCGATTCCATAAGAATGTCTTATGAGTGCAAAATCTCTTGTGTGTTTTAAATAGTTTATTTTAAATTTTTTTATGATTTTGAGAGACAGCTTCATTATATATGTCCTTGATTCACACCTTCCTATTTGTAAGCTCTTATAGGAATTATGAGATGCCTTTGACATCTCCGAAGTGGTGAAAAGTTTATTTTTCCAGAAAAGCTTTGAAGAAATTTCCTGGTGTATTATATATGTATCACCTGTGATGCTTGGCAACACATCTGGTTTGGCTGAAGACTACACATTATTGTGACTCATTGTTTTTACAGTACTAGTTGGTATGAGAAGCTCTACCAGCTATCCTAAAAGAAGTTATCACCTTAATAAGAGCCAGGGAGGGCCTTGAGTCACTATCTTTGCAAAAAATTTTATTAAGAAATAGAAACAATATGAAACCCTCTTCTATCCGGAAGTTTACTGGTTTTCCAGAAGATGCATCTTTAAGCTCTCAAAATAGAATTTCACAAGAAAGAAGGAAAACCCACTCAGAAAAAATTAATATGGATGATTGGTATTACCTTGAATATTTTGGTTCACATGAGTGCTGTAAAATTTTCTGTCAGGGCCCTTTGTTCAGTAAAAATCTGTGTGTTCTTTTGTCCACACTGCCATTTTGAAAGAGGAATTGGAGGACGCAACTATGCTTATTATCAAAGAAATGCAGTGTTTATAAACTAAGTATGTTCCCTCCCTGTCTTTTGGATTAGTAACACATTTGGCATGGGTGCTGTGAAATCAGTACCTTTTTATCTTGATGATGTATTTGTTGGTATAGCTCACTTGGATAGCTGTCTCCAAGTATATGTTAAGATCCCTACTAAGGAAATACTTCAGGAAGAACAGAAGAGGTTGTGCTAGGAAGATATTTATTATACTATTATTCACTATACGAAAAACTGGAAGCAGTCTGAAGTTTCTATTAGTATGGAAATTGTTAAGAAAATTAAGGTCTGTCTACCATATACCAGTTTTTGGCTATCACTAACTGTCTGCTGTGAGCATTCTACTACCTGTCTTTTGGTGAGCCAAAGTTCACATTTGTGCATATGTTCCTTTAGTAGATATGGCCAAATGCTTTTGTATTTGTACCAGTTTATACCCACCACTAGTGTATATGAGAGTTTCAGTTATTCCTCTCCACATTTTTCCATTTTAACCATTTTGGGGTGTGTGTGTGTGTGCTGATACCACATTGTAGCTTTGCCTTGCATTTCGTATGTTAGTTATTCACTTGAATGTCTTGTTAAAAGTATTTTAAGTTTTTTATGCATCTTCTTCTCTTAGGTGATTTTTTTTCTTATTTGTAGGAGTTATTTATATATTCTGGATATGGGTTCTTTTTAGATATATTTATTTACAAATATCCTCTCCCTCTTTATGACATTCCTTTTTACTCCACTATTGGTATCTTGATAAACAGACATTATTTTTAACTTAATGTTTTTCACATTTGTTTTTTATGGTTAGTACTTTTTGTTTTCTTCTAAAATCTTTGCCCATTCCTACTCCATGAAGATGTTCTCTAAAAACTATTGTTTCCCTCTACACATATTATCCAATCCATCCAGAATTGATTTTTGTGTATGATGTGTAAAATGTCAATGTACATTCTCATGTGGACCTTGTTCATTTTAAAATGTGCAAATACCAGATCTGTCATTTATTCATGAAAAATTACTGAAGTAGCTACCTTCCCAGAAATCAAAATGGACAATGACTTTAACATGTTGTAGAAATACATACTTTTAAAGTATTCACTATCTTTTAGAAGGAAAGGCAAGTCCGGTCTTAGTGATATTGCTAAATTTCTTTTAAACATAGGAAATATGTGATTGTTACTTGTCTTTTTAAATATATAACCAAATAGTCTTAATTGTTTAAAAGGATTTTTAAACCCACTTATTGTTCTCTGCAGGTGAGTCTTTATTGAAGTACTAAAGCTAATGCTAAATCTAGTCAAAAACAACAAGTTATTGTTAGTCACAGCATAAGAGAAATCAGTATGCAAAGAAATCTTAGTCATTCAGAAAGAGAATTAAAAAGCCACTTGAGGTCAGGGGGGCTAAATGTTACAACTCCAACTCTCTCTTGCCCACCAAACACAGGCAGTGATCCTTGAAGCCCAGCTTTTTAAGAAAACTGTACTGATGGATGTTATTTAATGACAGCATCTTCTCTAAACATTTTCTTGGCATAATGATGGCCTCTTCTATACTCTAAAGGCTTCAACTGTGTGCCCTGTCCCACAACACTGAGCTTTCTGTGGGCAGTGCTGTAAACTATCCAGTTTCATCACTGAATCCCTAGCATATACTTAGTCCAGTGACTGGGTATTGAGGGGCTTGATAATATGTGATCAAAGAATGAATTCCTTTGAGAATTCCACATTCTGTTTTTGAAATTAAAGCTGCTTTAATTTCATAGGCTGCAAAAAACTGCCCCTAAATCTGTAAATTAATTGTGATGTTCTCTAAGCAAGCTACATTTCCATCTATTGGAAGTAGATAGGGTTGATGTGCTTTTACTCTAACAAATAGCTTCCCACCCGACACTTTATATTTCTAACTTGCAACTTCCTAATAGGAGCATTGTTCCATGGTACACCTGCCAGTGGTTAAATGATCTTTCATTTCATTGAGAACATAACATGTTTTGTGTTTCATGACATTATTAACTCCATGTGGTAGTATCTTTGAAATTAAATACTTTTCTTCATTTTGAATACAGAATATTTTCATTGAATACCTTTAAGAATTTATATGTTGCTTTTCATTAACCATCAAAAGTACTTTTGATGTGGACATAGGAAAGAGGCATGGTAACCTTAAGATCTCTAGGATCGCACTGGCTGGTGTGGCTCAGTGGACTGAGCACTGGCCTGTGAACCAAAGGGTTGCCAGTTCGATTCTCAGTCAGGGCACATGTCTGGGTTGCAGGCCAGGTCTCCAGTTGAGGGAGCATGAGAGACAACCACACATTGATACTTCTCTCCCTCTCTTCCTCCCTCCCTTCCCCTCTCTCCAAAAATAAATAAATAAAATATTTTTTAAAAAAATTTCTGCGCTCTATATAAGTGGATAAAACTCACTACCAACAGGGACTAGACACATAAAATAAATGGCTGGAGTGGACTAGGTGTAACAACAGCATTGCCATAATGATAAATCATAACTAAGCTTAAGGATTAAGGACATTAGGGAGTGCTGGGGGCTGTGGCAAACTGGAATGTGACTTTCTTGAGTGAGGACAGCCATTACTTAATTACAACTATTTAGAAAACTGGTCCAGGTTTTGTTTCATTTTTTTTCCCCTGTGATTTTCTAAGAGAAGTCAGAAATTCAGAATTGATATGAAGTTCCAGAGTTTTAAAAATTTGGTAATTAATTCAGACATTTTTGAAATAGTGCCTGGCCCAAAACTACTGGCCAAGAGGCCAAGTAAAATAAATCTGCCTCCTAATTTAGACCCTGAGCCATAGATTCCAGTTTGTGCACTATACTTCTTTCGGATTTGATTATGCAAAAGCAGTGTATTCTTACTATACACAAAAGTAAATTTCTGGTGGTATTACTTTTTAGTTATTGTATAACATTACTACAGACTTAGCAGCTTGAAACAATTAGTATCTCAGTTTCTGAAACTCAGAAATCTGGGCATGGCATGACTGCTCAAGGTCTTGCCTGGCTGAAATCAGGGTATCAACTGGGGATAAAGATTCTCTTCCAAGCTCACTGGTTGTTGGCAGAATTCACATTCTTGTAGTTGAAAAACTGGGGTCCTCATTTTTCTGCTACTTGTCAGCCAGGGACTGCTTTCAGTTCCTAGAGGTCACCTGGAGAGATAGGTCATGGCTCCTTCTGTTTCTAAAAGATTGTATCATTCTTCCAAATGTATTACCACCTCCCATGCCAGTTTATCCTATGAACAGCAAAATGCTGGCTAGGTTGTTTGTATGTTTTAGCTATTAAGAATAATGCTGCTGTGAAATATGATGTACAACTCTGTATGGACATATGTTTGCACTTTTGGGGGGTATATGGCTAGGAGTAGAATTGCTGGGTCATATGGTAAGTTTTTGTTTAAATTTCTGAAAAACTGCGTGACTGTTCTCAAAAGCAACCGCACCATTTTACAATCCTATGAGCAGTATATGAGTGTTCTGATTTTTCAACCTCCTTGTCAACACCTGTTATCTGTCTTTTTGATTCTAGCCATCCTAGTGGATGTGAAGTGGTAGCTCATTATGGATTTGATTTGCGTTTTGATGGATAATTTTTTTTTTTTGGTGTTGCACATTTCATGGATTTGAACAAATATGTAATTACATGTATCCATCATTATAGTATCAGGAGCATTTTCACTGCCCTAAAGTCCTCTGTGCTCTTGCCTGTTCTTCCTAGCTTCATAGTTTGCCTTTCCAGGAATCAACCAATCTGTACCCTTTCCAGATTGCCTTCTTTCACTCAGTAATATGCATTTCAAATTCCTTCTTGTCTTTTCATGGCTTGATAGCTCTTTTATTTTTAGTGCTGATAATACTTCATTGTCTGGATGTATCAGTTTATTCATTCACCTACAAAAGGACATCTTGGTTGCTTCCAAGTTTTGGCATTTATAAATAAAGCTGTTAATAAACATATGCTTGCAGGTTTTTGTGTGGACATAAGTTTTCAGCTACTTTGGGTAAATACCCAGGAGTGCGATTGCTGGATTTTTAGTAAGACTGTTTATTTTTCTTAAGAAATCCCCAAACTATCTTCCAAATGGATGTACCATTTTACTTTCTCACAAACAATGAATGAGTTTTCTGATAATGTACATGTTTGTCAGCATTTGGTGGTGTGAGTGTTCTGGATTTTGGTAGTTCAAATAGGTGTGTAGTGATACATCATTGTTTTAATTTGCATTTCTGTGATGACATGTGAGGTGGAGGTAGAGCATCTTTTCATATGCTTATTTGCCATCTTTATATCTTCTTTGATGAAGTCTATTAAGATCTTTGGCCTATTTTTATACCAGGTTGTTTTTATGTTGAATTTTAAGAGTTCTTTGTACAGTTTGGATAAGAGTCCTTTATCAGATGTTCTTTATCAGATGTGTCTTTTGAAAATATTCTTCCCCAGAAGTCCAGCTTATCAATTCTTTCTTTCATGGATCATGCCTTTAGTGTTGTATCTAAAATGCCATAATCATACCCAAGGTCATCCAGATTTTCTCCTATGTTACCTTCTAGCTTTATAGTTTTGCATTTTACCTTTAAGCCTATGATCCATTTTTGAGTTAATTTTCGTGAAGGATGTAAGGTCTGTGTCTAGATTTTTTCTTTTTCTTTTTTTTTTTTTTGCATGAGGATGTCTAATTGTTACACCATTTGTTGAAAAGACTACCTGTGCTCCATTGTATTACCTTTGCTCTCTTGTGCTTTCAGTTAACTATATTTATGTGGATCTATTTCTGAGCTGTCTATTCTGTTCTATTGATCTATTTGTCATCTCTTTCACCAATACCACACTGCCCAGATTACTGTAGCTTTATGTAGTAAGTATTGAAGATAGTGTCAGTCCTCCAACTTTATTCTTCTTCAGTATTTTGTTGGCTATTCTGGGTCTTTTGTCTCTCCATATAAACTTTAATTTAATCAGTATACATAAAATATCTTCCAGAGGTTTTGACTTGGATTTCATGAATCTACATATCAAGTTGGGAAGAACTGACATCTTGATATTTAGTCTTCCTGTACATGAACATGGAACATCTCTCCATTTATTTATTCCTTTGATTTTGTTCTTCAGAGTTTTATAAATCTCCTCATATAGATCTTATGCATATTTTGTTAGATTTATACCTAAATATATTCATTTGGGAGGATCTAATGTAAGTAGTATTGTGTTTTAAATTTTAAATTTGACTTGTTCATTTTTTTTATATAGAAAAGCAGTTGAGTTTTTCATACTTAACTTGTATTCTTCAACCTTGGTATAATTACTTATTAGTAACAGGAGCTTTTTTGTCAATTCTTTTGGATTTTCTACATAGACCATTATGTTATCTGTGAACAAAGAGAGTTGTATATCTTCCTTCCCGATCTGTGTACCCCCCATTTGTCTTATTGTGGTAGCTAATACTTCCAGTGTGATGTTAAAAGAATGATGAGAGCAGACTTCTTGCTTTGTTCCTGATCTTACTGGGAAAGCTTTAAATTTCTCACTGTTAAATATGATGTTAGCTGTAGTTCCATTGTAAATATTCTGTATCACATTGAGGAAGCTTCCCTTTATTCTTAATTTACTGAGAGTTTTTATCATGAATGAGTGTTGGTTTTGTCAAATACTTTTTATGCATCTATTGATTTGATCATTATTTTTCTATCATAGCCAGTCGATATGATGGGTTGCATTAATTGATTTTCAGATGATGAACCAACCTGCATATGTGAGATGAATCTCACCTGATTGTGGTATATGATTGTTTTTATGCATTGTTGGACTTGATTTGCTAATATTTCATTAAGGCTTTTTGCATCTATTTTCATGAGAAATATTCGTCTGTGCTTTTCTTGTAATGTCTTTGGTTTTGGTCTTAGGGTGATGCTGTTCTCATAGGAAGTATTCCCACTGCTTCTGTCCTCTGAAAGAGATGGTAGAAAATTAGTATAATTTCTTCCTTAAATGTTTGGTAGAATTCACCAGAGAATCCATTTGTGCCTGGTGTTTTTTCTTTTGAAGTATTAATTGTTGATTTAATTTCTTAGATATAGGCCTATTTAGATTGTCTTTTTGTTTGTTTGTTAGAGTTTTGGCAAATTGTGTCTTTGAAGGGATGTGTCCATGTTATCTGGGTTATTGTATTTGTGGACATAGAGTTCTTCATAGTATTTCTTTATGATCCTTTGAAATGTCCATGGAATCTGTAATGATGTGTCTCCACTTTCATATCTGATATTAGTGATTTGTGTTCTCTCTTTTTCTTATTTAGCCTTACTAAAAGGCTTATCAATTTTCTTTTCAAATAACCTGCTTTTGGTTTTATTAAATTTTTTCTACTGATTTTATATTCTCAATTTTATTGATTTCTGTTCTAATTTGTTTTCTTCTACTTTGTATTTAATTTTGCTTTTCTTTTTCTAGTTTCCTAAGGACTAATAATTTTTAAACATTTTTATTTTCCTGGACACATGGATTACTTTAGACTATAATCTTGTGTTTCAAGGGTATTATAGTGATTAAGATAATGTTTGTAATTTTCTACAGGTATTCACAAACTATTTTTGAAATACCTCTCATTTATTCGTGAGAAACTCAATAGATAGATAGTTTGAGTGACTTTGAGAGCCATCAGCAGAACCTATAATTGTTGGCAATTAAATGCTTTATTTTGATTTAGGAGTACTTCTGAATGACCAAACTGTGGTAATAGTATTAAAGAATTAACAACTATGTGAGGTGGGAGACCCTCAAAAAATCAGAATAGTCTTCTGGTAGGTGGGCCCCTTGTAGTACAGGCTTTCCCCGCTAGGAGAGTGTTCTAGGAACCCATCTGTATCAGTGTACCAGCTCGCGTTGTTGTGAGAGGCTGCATTCAGCTTCAGTGAATTTATTTTTGAAGACTTTGAGTGCATTTGCCCATTTCATGATGAGTGATTTATGAGTGGAACTGCCCATACTGCACTGAGTGTTCAGCAATTTTTGACCAAGAAATGGCATGACACCTGTGTCCCACTTGCCCTGAGCGACACTTTTTTGCTTCCCTAAAAGAGAAAAGTGAAGAGGTGAAGCAAAGAACAGCAGAAGCACCTAACATCAAAATCGACGAGTTCAAAAAGTGTTTTGAGCAGTAGAGAGAACTTCTCAATGGGTATATTGCATCAATTGGAGACTACTTTGAAAGTGACTGAAGTTTAAACATGTAAAGAATAAATATACAACTTCCAGGCAAGATGGAGGCCTAGACTGAAATGCTCTGTCTCCCTCCACAACTAAGAAGGACTACAACTACTGCAAAACCAGAAATAACCAGAAGTTCCAGAAAATACAACTACATGGAAGTCCAACATATGAAGTTATAAACAAGTGGTGCTCATCTGGATGGGTAGGAGGGGTGAAGCTGGAGTGGAGAGGTCAAGTTGTGCTGGTGGCGGCAGCAGCAGCAAAGGCAGTGTATCAGCGGTAAGCACAGGCACCCGTATTAAAGGGGAGGCGAAAAGCACCTGGCAAGCACCTCTGGCTGCAGACCAAACTCGTCAGCTCTCGATTCCGAGGCCGGGGAAGGCAGACCCCCATTGCCTCAGACTGTGAGGCCCAGAAGGCATGGGGACCGAGGAGGAGGCTCCTGGTCTCTCAACAGCGAATGAATGGCAGGAGTCCATCTTAGACCCCCGCCCCCACACAAAGCACCACAGTGTGGTGAGAAGGGTTGCCCAGTACTGACGAGTGCACAGGCCTTTGCCCACTATAGCGTAGGAGGTGTGACAGCCCCGCCCAGGAAGGAAAGGTAAAACAAAAACTGTCAGGATGGCAGGGGTAATGATAGAGATCCCAATCATGCAGCTGACCAGAAAGCAAATACATGAATTAACAGACAAACAGATAATCTTCCTGAGGTTCAGTTCAGAGCTATAGTTATAAGACAGCTTACAGAAATAACAGCAGGACTTAATCAAGACGGGGAAGGAATGAAGGCTAGTCCTGCTGAAATGAACAAAAACACATATGAAACTAGTGGTGAGGGAAGGAAAACCAGGGATCAAATCAACAAATTGGAACACAGGGAAGGAACAAACAGTCAACCAGTGCAGAAAGAGGAAACAAAAAGTGAGGAAAATGAGGACAAGTTCACAACCTCTGGGACAACTATAAGAAAGTGAACATTCGAATTATAGGGTTGCCAGAAGGTGAAGAAGAACTAGAAATTGAAAAATTATGTGAAAAAATAATGAAGCAGAACTTCCCTCACTTGCAGAAGGAAATAGCTTACAGGTCCAGGAAGCACAGAGAGTTCCAAAAAGACTGGACCCAGGGAGAACCACCCAAGACACATTATAATCAAAATGTCAAAAATTAAAGATAAAGAGAGAGTCTTGGGAGCAGCGGGAGGGACGAGGAGAATTATGTACAAAGGGGTCCCAGTTAGTCTATCAGCTGATTTCTCAAAGGAGACTCTGCAGGCAAAGAAGGGACTGGCAAGAAATATTCAAAGTAATGAAAATCAAAAACCTACAACCACGATTACTCTATCCAGCGAATAGAAGGGCAGAGAAAGTGTTTCCAGGACAAAGTAAAACTGAAGGAGTTCATTAGATCCATACCACTGTTATGTGAGGTGTTAAAGGGACTGGTTTAGAAGAAGGAGGATCAAAACTATGAACATTAAAATGAAAACCGTATCACGACAACCAACAACAGAAGCTAGAGAATTGAAACAAAAGCAAAGTAAGTAGGCAATGAGATTGGGAAAAAAGTTATAGGTATGGAGAACATTTTGTGGGGAGGTCAGCAGGGAGGGGGAAGGGGAGAAAGGGAGGGAGATGATGCAGGAATTAAGAAGCATAGTAGGAGGGAGTGGAGTAGACAGGAAGATGTTGAGAAGAACTATATGCACAAGCAATGGGCATGGACTAAGGGGAGCGGGACAACTGGAAGGAGGGGAGCAGAGGGAAAAGAAATTGGGACAACTGTAACAGCATAATCAATAAAACATTTAAAAAAAGAATATACATTTTTTAAATAAGTAAGTTCTGGGTTTTTGGAATCCCCCTCTCGTATTGCCCAGATTAGGAAAGCTTTTTCTTTTTCCTTTCCCAGCGTATTTTGCCAAGTGCATACATTATTTGTATAATGAGTAAAACCTGTGATCAAAGGAGTGACAAATGAGGAGAGGGAGAGTCATCTTGACTATGAATAGCAGGTGAAGGCAGGTGTTTATCTTGCTTATTTTTAACTCATTTAAGCACCTTCAAGGTCCTCTGTGGTACTTTTCTTTTTTTCTTCTTCTGTTTTTGAAATTATGATTATCCATTCGTTAGCACTGCCTTTTTAAAAAATGTTTTGTTTCTACCACAGATTGAATTTACTTACATTTTGGAGGACAAGATAACCCCAAATAAACAAAAGGTGAAACTTACATTCTAATAAGAAATACTTTTATGGTTCTGTCCATATTAAAAGGGTTAGAAAATTTCTTTTAAAACATTGTTTCATTTTAATAATACATTTTATAGACATCTTTATATGGCATGATAGGTATCCTTTAAATATGATCTTTTCCCTTTTTATGTAAAAAGAACAGAAAAGTCAGTATTTGTACTGAGCACCTTAGTCAGCCTTGCACACACACACACATACATGCATACATCTTTACATGGCAAAGGACAGCTTGTATTGGTGAGCCCAGGTGAAACTATTGTTCAGTTTACAAAAGTTAATCTTGCATAAAGATGCTAAACGTAATTTGCCTTGCCATTACCTATTCCCATCTGTCTCCAGAGAATCTGCAACAGCATGTTGCTTGTTGTGAATCATTGCTTTCACGACACCTTCAGGCACCATTTTTAGGTAGGCTTGTTACAGGTGCTGAGAAGTGGATCCTTTACCATAATGTTAAACGCCACCTATCATGGATCAGTCGCGGAGGAAGAAGAGTTCAACAACCAAGAGTAGGACTTCAAGAAGATCATGTTGAGCTTATGGTGGGATATGGAAAGAATTGTCCATTACAAACTCTTAGACAACAATCAAACAATTACTGCTAATCTTTACTGTGAACAACTTTGTAATTTGAAAGCAGCTTTGAACCAAAAGCGACCCTCCTTAGTCAACAGAAAGGGTGTCATCTTCCATTATAATAATGCTTGTCCTCACACAGCTCAACTCAACAAAAAATTTTTGAAATAGCTTGGTTGGGAAATATTGCTTCATCCTCCATATTCTCCTGACTTTGCTCCTTTTGATTATCACTTGTTTCAGGGACTACAGAACCATATTGATGGTCTTAGGTTGACATCAAGAGAAGAGGTTGAAAATGAGTGGGATTTATATTTTGCTTCAAAACCTAAAGAACTTTACAAGCATGGCATTTATAAGCTAGTTGACAGATGGAATGAGGTTCTAGAAAGCAAAGGAGGTTATGTTAATAAATAAATATTTTCATAATCATGGGCTTTTTCATTTTTAAAATAGACCTCAAAATCGGACGTTATTTTTGCACCAACTTATATTTTAAAATACATTCCCTATTTAGAAATAGAAGGTGGGATTTTCATTGGTTGGTTTGTGCAGTTGCTGTTTCTAAAGAAAGAACAGATGAGCAAGACATATTTTATATTGAAAACCATAGCACATAAGACAAGTGTATGTGTTTACCTTAATGTTTGGTATTTATTTATTCATTAAATGCTAAATAAATTGAGTATTTTTTTAATTTCAATATAAATGATTACCTAAAGGAATTGACCACAAGTTCAACAATGCCTGGAAGAAAAATTGGGAAGGTTCATAAAAGGTTTGAGAGGTGCCCTAAGAATAGGAACCTAGGTGCACCCTATGGGGAGCATGTTAAGAATGTTACTGATTGTCAGTTTATTTGTGGGCCCCCCACCTGCTTGAAATGCATTAATTAAAAAAAAATTTTCTTGTTAGTACTTTAAAGAGTATACAACATCAGAGAAGGAAAACTCTGACTCCAAAAAACCTCCGCTGCCTTGCGGCATACCTCTTCAGGGGAAGGCTAGGGGAGTAAACCCCGACAGAAAATCCGGAGCCGGAGTCCCTAAGGCGGTTTGACGTTGTAGTCAACACCGGCAACTCCTGCGGCGCACCTGAAGCCAAGCTGTATTGACTCCGTCTTTCCCTTGGACCCTTCAGCTGTGAAGAGAGGGGGGGTCTGCTGCATGGGCAACAGCAGACCCTCCATATCACCCTGCCCAGGCTCTGTAGCTTCAGCTTCACTGGAGAGGACACTCCAGCATCATCGCAAGATGTCGATTCAACACGGGAGGAGACAGATACCGTGTCACTCCCGAGTCGGACTGCACAGCCATTCTCGGCGGTGCAGATAGACTCTTAAGAAGCTACACCATCGTCTCTCGAGGCTCTGTAGCTTCAGCTTCACTGGAGAGGACACTCCAGCGTCATCGCAAGATGTCGATTCAACACGGGAGGAGACAGATACCGTGTCACTCCCGAGTCGGACTGCACAACCATTCTCGGCGGTGCAGATAGACTCTTAAGAAGCTACACCATCGTCTCTCGAGATGGACGGCTGCCGACAACGACGATACAACTGTATTTCACAAGAAATTGAATCTTCAAAAGATCAGTGATGCTTGTGCTGGCTTTTTTTTTTTAATCATTTGAATAGTTATTACTTGGCTTTTTTTTTTTTTTTCCTCCAGAGCAATGTGATTTTTGATCACTAAACATTCTAGTTATCATTTTATACTGTTTAATACGCTATATGGTACATTATTCTTATCCTGTTATCTACATTGACTTCATGGGAATCACAACAAACATCTGCTTTTCTTTTATTTTTAGGCAAATACTGTGGTCTGGGGTTGCAGATGAACCAGTCAGTTGAATCGAAAAGCAATGAAATTACAGTGCTGTTCATGAGTGGAATCCATGTTTCTGGACGAGGATTTTTGGCTTCATACTCAGTTATAGATAAACAAGGTAATTTTCACTTTATACTATGGCTCCTGTATTTTATAGTTTCTAAAAACGAAAATGAAATGTTTCCTTGAGTACCTGTTACCTAAGTTTGGGATAGAGGAGAAAGACTGAACAGTTAATAACATGTCCGTAAATCTGACAAATAAAATTAGATCAGTTTTAGGTTCTAAAAATTAAAATATATTAACTTTTATATATGTAAGTCCATATACTTCCTTTTCCTTAGTAGAGGAAATACTCAGTTTTTTACTCCTTATAATATTAGAACACAAACAATAATAACTTTTAAATGTAGTATATAAATTTAAAGCTGTATTATCTACATTTTACCATTTCATAGTACTGTTTTAAAGACAATATACCATTTTTCTCAAAGAATAGAGTTTCATACCACTAGGAGTACACTAATTGGTACCTGAGACACTGTAAAATAAACATAAGATATTTTCCAAATTTTTAATGTTTAGAATCTGAAGGATTTATCTGATTCTCTGAGATAAAAGGCAAGACTTGAATGAAATCTCTCGTGTGTTTTGTCTGCCTGACATATATTCATACCCCTCAGCTATTAAGGGTACTGTGGTGAGAAAACTTAAGAAATGTTGCTAGTCCAAGGATTTATCAAAACAGTTGTTTAAATTATTTCAGTATTCAATAATTTATCTAAGTTTACCATTTAAAATTTTATAAATGAGGGCATTGTCAAGAACCTCCCAGGTGGGAAAATGTTAGGCACTGGTAATGACTGAGGAAAATGCAAACTGTTTCTTCTGAGCTGTGATAGGTTTGAAATAAATACTCTGTATTTCATTAAAAGTTTTGTTTAGAATGTGATAGAGAAGAGAGCTGTTCTTTTGTGAAGAGGAGTCTGCTTCCCTTAGTTTTTAAGCTATGGAACAGGTATGAAGGCTAATCTCAGAGACTGAGAAAGAGAACTCATTGGATGGAATAATAGAAAAGAGTTAGAAAATTTTGCTAATGAACAATTAATATTTTTTGCAGAACCAGGAAAACTAAGTTAATGTAGTATTGTAGAAGGGCGACTAGACAGCCCTGGAATTAAAACCAATTGACCTCAAGCTAGTTATTTTGTGAACCTCATCTGCAAATGGATTATTTGTGAGGAATAAATCTAATAAAACATGTATAGTGTCTGTAGGCACAAAACAAATGTCAGTTTCCCCCTTTCACCACTACACACAAACAACATACTCATTTTCCCCATCCCTCTATCATCAAAACAGTAAGGTAAAAAAGAATGATATGATGATAGATTTTCATCCTTTCAGTTTTATTTCCTGAAAGTCTTCGATTGATAGGTGAGAGGATAGAAAATAAACATTTAGTTTATTCCTTATTCTTAAGTTCATTGGTTTTAACATCAAGTTAAATTATTCATTTTGCTTTATATTTTCCCTCTTATTTTTTGAGTTGAAGATTTTTGGAAAATAAGTATTTTCTCTTTAAAAAAAGAAAAGTTCTTACATTGGATATTTAAATTATGGAGCTTTTTGATCCATTGGTGTTCTGCATTAAAGTTTTTTAAGAATTGACAGTAATTTCAGATAACAGAATCAGTATGGTGTGAACTTATACACATTAATGCCAAATCCAAATAGCTATGACATTATTTTATATGAATCTTGTCTTCTATAGTTTTTTGAAAAATTTCCACCATAATCTGTAAGTTTTTTAGAGTAACACTTTCAAAACTTAAAATCATCTTGGGAAATCCTCATTTCACAGATTTCTCTTGAGGTTTTTGTTTGTTTGTTTGTTTGTTTGTTTTTTGCATATTCTTGTTCCATCCAATGAGCATTTATTTTATTTGAAGTTAAATAAATTGGCTAAATTCAAGAGAATATGGGTTGAATTTCTTACTACTTCTTTGATGGCCTTTTAATCACAATTTATTATAATGACTCATTCATTTGAAGGCTGGTTGGCTTTGGTTGAGAGCTTCAGTTTATTTCCATCCAGGAAATTTAGCTGCCACACTGAATTCCATGAATATTTTCAAGGAACATCGCTATAGGTCCCCAGCTTAGCAACCTACTTGAAGGCTTAGAGTATTTGAGAATGACGATTGTAAAAAATGTTGCTTCAACAGCTTCTTCATTTTTTAAACCATCACAAAGACTTGTTAATGTAATAAGTTGTGTGATAGGGTTTTGATTTTGTGTGAAATAGGCTAATTTTTATTTTTTATGCAAGAGCCCGTTGCAAAATTCTATTCCCTTTAATGCCTTGTTTCCTGCTATATGATTGGCACCGAGAAAATCTCAGTAAATAATACAGACACAATAATAACGTCATGGGCTTTACAATACAGAGTTGGAGAAAAGATATCAAACACATGGTT
Source organism: Furipterus horrens (assembly GCF_987537825.1). Lineage (NCBI taxonomy): Eukaryota > Metazoa > Chordata > Mammalia > Chiroptera > Furipteridae > Furipterus > Furipterus horrens. Next base: position 85,155,916 of record NW_028327171.1, read on the forward strand.
ACTTAATTATAATTATGCTAAAATGAACAACTAAGTCCAGTAAGTACAATGAAGGATGCATTCAACAGATAGGACACCAGAGGGGAGTGTGGAGTGGAAAGATTATAGAGAGCAAAACTCTCCCGAGGAAGTGAGTGCATGGTGAGTGGGTCACATTATTCATGACTTGGTAGAAAATGTAGGGATTGAAACTTGACTGGATTTATGTCTTTTATAACTTTCATGGTTCTATTTTTCTCTGTTATTTTTAATGATCTTTGAGCAGTAGTTTCTAGTATTTTCTGTTACCAGTTATTTTTAAAATTTTCACCTATGAACCTCATTTTGAAAGATTGTCTCTACCAGTGAAAGGAAAAGCATTCCCTTTTCCCGATTGGGTAGCAGGCAGGGACATACAAATATTAATCAATACTTTTCAGTAATTATGAGAGGACTGGGATTACTCCTTGGAGTTAATATAATTCCATCATATTCCAACTCTCCAAAATTGAACTTTTTACCTGGAAACTGAAGATAGTGTGTACCTTAAAGATAGTGTGGGCATTATATTAATAACCACTATTTAGCAGTCCTATAGGGTGAAAAATTCCTAAGTTACTGCTGTTCTTACTGAGAGGCAGAATAACCAACCTGTTACTCAGAGGTCCTGACTCAGTAACTCAGATAATTTAATCTAGTGTACTAATAAATGCTACTGACATTCCATTCTAAAACATAAACTAAGAACACAGCATTTACCAATGACCTTGAAAACTAAAATAGATTTTATAGGTGACTGACTTAAATTTTTAGTTTCCACTCTGTTTGACACTGGCCATTTTCTAGGAAAAGCTCAACATTTCTAGAATCATTTAGGGCAAAGATTATTTAAGTTATTTTGTTTTGAGAATGTAGTTCAGAGGACATATCTGCATTTGCATTGGAAGTTTCAAGTCCTTCAAGGCAGGCAGTTTCCGTTACGTGCCATAAATTGGGTGGAGTGTCTGTGCACAATTGAAAAGTAATGTTCTGGCATTTCTTTTGTGGAACATAAAGTCATAACGTAGCATTGCTTTAGATTTCACCAATCCAGAATTTTGTAATGGTCATTCTGAAGTTTGCCTTTTTTTGTGTGAGGAAAACCATAAATAATTTTAAATTTCATGTGAAATAACATGATCCAGTGTAGATGTTAATGTACTTCCTAATGGGAAATCATAAATACTTGTTCATTCATTGCCTGATGACACCTTAGAATCTGAGGAGAGTGCTTAAAACTTGTGAACAACAAGCCTTAACAAATTCAAGAAAACTGAAATCATATTAAGCATCTTCTTGGATCACAATGGCTTGAAACTAGAAACCAACCTCAAGGAAAAAAATCAAAAATATTCAAATTCATGGAGACTGAATAACATGCTATTAATATTGAGTGAGTTGAAAAAGAGATCAAGGAAGAAGTCAAAAGGTATGTGGAAACAAATGAGAATTAACACAAAACAGCCCAAAACCTATGGGACACAGCAAAGTCAGTGCTGAGAGGTAAGTTCCTAGCAATACAGGCCTACCAGAAAAGGATAGAAGAATCTAAAATAAAAATCTAACTCTACAGCTACAAGAACTAGAGGAACAACAACAAACAGAGTCCAGAGCGAGTAGAAGGAAGGAAGTAAATCATCAAGATCAGAGCAGAATTAAATGACATACAGACTAAAAGAACAATAGAGAGGGTCAATTGAAAAGATAAACAGAATCGACAAGCCTTTAACCAGACTCATAAAGAAGAAGAGAGAGAGAACCCAGATAAAATTAGAAATAAGAGAGGAAAAATTACAACCAATACCACAGAAATACAAAGGACTATAGGAAATTACTATGAATAACTATGAGACAAGAAATGGGACAACCTAGGTCAAATGGACAAATTTCTAGAAATATATAATCTTCCAAAACTGAATCAAAAAGAAGCAGAAAGCCTGAATAGACTGATAACAACTAGGAAATTGAAGCAGTAATAAAATTTAAAAAAAACTACTGGCACACAAAAGCCCTGGACCGGATGGCTTCACAAGTGAAAATTACCAAACATTTAGGGAAGAACTAACTCCTATCCTTCTCGTGCTATTCCATAAAATCCAAGAAGAGGGAAGACTCTCAAACTCTTGTTATGAGGCCAATATTATCCTAATTTCAAAACCAGGTAAAGACACAAGAGAGAAAGAACACTACAGGCCAATATCTCTTATGAATATGGATGCTAAAATCCTCAACAAAATATTGGCAAACCATATCCAGCAATACATTAAAAATATCATACACCATTATCAAGTGTGATTTCATTCCAGGGATGCAAGGATGGTATAATATTTGCAAATCAATAAACATAATTCACCACATAAACAAAATGAAAGACAAAAACCACATGATCATATCAATAGATGCCGAAAAAGCATTTGATAAAGTACACCACCCATTTATGATAAAAAACACTTAGCAAAGTGGGAATAGTGGGAGCATACCTCATCATAAATAAGGCTATATACGAGAAACCTACAGCCAACATCATACTCTAACAGGAAAAAAATGAAAGCTTCCCCACTAAGATCAGGAGCAAGACAAGGGTGTCTGCTTTCACCACTTTTATTCAACATAGTATTGGCAGTCCTAGCCACAGCAATCAGACAAGAAAAAGACATAAAAGGCATCTAAATTGGAAAGGAGGAAGTAAAACTGTCATTATTTGCAGATGTCATGATAGTGTACATAGAATAGAAGACTCTACAGTCTCCACCGAAAAAAAAACTATTTGATCTAATAAGTGAATTTAGCAAAATAGCAGGATACAAAGTCAATATTTAGAAATCAATGGCATTCTTGCACACCAACAATGAAATATCAGAAATGAAGGGGAAAATCCCATTTACTTTAGCAACAAGAAAAATAAAGTACCTTGGAATAAACTCAACCAAGGAGGTAAAAGACCTGTACTGAGAAAACTATAGAACACTGAAGAAAGAATTTAAGGGAGATAGAAGTAAGTGGAAGCACATACCATGTTCATGGATTGGAAAACTTAACATCATTGAAATGTCCATACTACTCAAAGCAATCTATAGATTCAACACAATTCCTATTAAAATGCCAATGATATATTTCACAGATAGAACAAATATTTCAAGGTTTTATATGGAACCCAAATCAACCCCAAATAGCCTCAGCAATCTGGAGAATGAAAAACAAAGTAGGAGGGATCACAGTACCTAATATCAAACTATATTACAAGGCCACTGTAATCAAGACAGTCTGGTACTGGCATAAGAACAGACATATAGATCAATGGAACAGAATAGAGAGCCCAGAAATAAACCCAGGTCTATATCTGACAGAGGGGGAAGGAGCATAAAATGGAATAAAAATAGCCTCTTCAATAAATGGCATTGGGATAACTGAATTTTGGTACATGCAAATAAATGAAACTAGACCACCAATTTGCACTGTACAGCAGAATAAACTCAAAATGGATAAAAGACAAACATAAGCTGTGACACCATAAAAGTCCTAGAGGAAAACGTAGGCAGGAAAATTTCATATATCCCACGCAATAGTAGTTTTGCCGATATATCTTCTAGGGCAAGAGAAATAAAGGAAAGAATAAACAAATAAGGACTACATCAAATTAAAAAGCTTCTGCATGGCTAAACAAACTGTCATCGAGATGAAAAGAGAACCAGCCATATGGGAAAATGTATTTGCCAATGTTACCTTGCACAAGGGTTTGATCTCCAAAATATATAAAGAACTCATACAACTCAGCACCAGGAAGACAAACAGTCCAATTAAAAAATGGACAAAGGACCTGAAGACACTTCTCCAAGGAGGATGTACAGATGACAGACATATGAAAAGATGCTCAACAACAATAGCATCAGAAAGGTGCAAATTAAAACCACAATAAGATTCTGTCTCATACCAGTTAGAATGGCCATCATTAATAAATCCACAAACAAGTGCTGGTGAGGATGCAGAGAAAAGGGATCCCTAGTGCACTGCTGGTGGGAATGCAGACTGGTATAGCCACTGTGGAAAACAGTATGGAATTTCCTCAAAAAGCTAAAAATGGAGCTGCCTTTTGACACAGCCTTTCCACTGCTGGGGTTACACCCAAAGAATCCTGAAACATCAATGCAGAAGAACCTATGCACCCCTATGTTCATAGCAGCGTTATTTACAATAGCCAGGTGCTTGAAGCAGCCTTAGTGCCCATCAGTAAATGAGTGGATAAAAAAACTGTGGTATATTTACATAATGGAATATTATGCAGCAGAAACAAAGAAGGAACTCCTACCTTTCACCACAGCTTGGATGGAACTGGAAAGTATTATGCTAAGTGAAATAAGCCAGGCAGTGAAAGACAGATACCATATGATCTTAACTATAAGTGGAACCTAATGAACAAAACAGAACAAAACATGAGAAGAATAGAACCAGAGATATGGAAACAAAGAACAGACTGACAGTGACCAGAGGGGAGGCAGAGGTGGATAAGGGCGAAAAGAAGGGGAAGGCTTTAGTCAAGAAACAAGTATAAAGGAGACATGGACAACAGGGTGGGGACTGACTATGGGAGTAGGGGATGGGTGGGACAGGGGAGAGCAATGGGGGAAAATTGGGAAAACTCTAATGGAACAACAATAAAAAAATAAAAAGACAAGTAAAGACTTGTGAACTGCTGGGCCTGGGGAATAGTTCCATTTGACAGTGTTATTGTTGCTATATGTTAGGTTATTTTTAAAGTAACACCAATAGTGTAACAATTTTCTTATTGCTACATTCTGTAACCACATTTTTTTTGCAAATATTTTCCATCTTATATCAGATTATATCAACTTACAAATGAAACATACGGCAAAATAGAAAATTTCTTTCTAATAGAGACCAGATTTCTGTAACTGGTTTATTTTTTTCCTTCATGGAATGTTTTTGGTTTTAAAAATAGAGCATGAATTCCTTACATTGTTTGCCGTCTTAATTGTACAATAATTTTATAGAATCCTTTCTGTTATGAGTACTACACTTTGCTAATTTTCCAGTTTTAGTTTTCTGTTGTCCTCCTAATTTTTATGTTGAATCTGGCAAACAGTGTAAAGCTTTTAAGCTAATAAGATTTTATTAATGTATTCTCAGTTTTCATACACATCTTTAAATTTATCTTTATTTATACAAAAATGAGTATTATGGTTTTGTATGCATATTATAGTACATATGTAGAAAAATATCTGTATTTTGGTGTCAGTTTGTACAACAAAGGTGGTGATGAGCACAGTGTTAACAATTTTGCAGAGGAAGCATTTATAAACAGAATCTGTTAAGACGCTGTTAAAGCAAAGAAGCAATTCAACTTAAGGGATAGTTTATTCCAAGCTGACAGATAACCTGAAGAGCACCTTAATGATTTTATTGTTTTCTATGTGTTTCACTTTTTTAGTACATTAGGAATGCTGTGATAGGATTGGCTGTTTGTTTGTTTGTGCTATCCAGTAGATATATTTGTTCACTGATTCTCTTACCAATGTACTTATTAGTGTCCTAGACACCATGTAGATCATAAAAGAATTGTGCAATCTTTGAATATCTTCTATTCACTTTTTAATATATGGGTTTTAGGTGTTGAAAGGGTTTGATTTATCCATCTGACCACTGGGTTGAGAATAGACTGAGGGGGAGAAAGGACAGAAACAAATATCAGCAAAAAATCTATTTCTGTAATTGAAGTAAGAGTTTATGGTAACCTGAACTAATGTGCTGGTAATGGAGGTGTCAAAAACAGTCAGAGTAAGATGTATGTAGATAAATATTCTGAGAAGAGGCTAATGGATGTGAACTTTAAGAGAAAGATAGTTAAAGACAACTCTAATGTTTCTAACCTGAGCAACTTTAAAAAAAAAAACCAACATGAAATTATTATGTGTAAAGTGCTTAGGCCACAGATTATAACAATAAATACCAATAAAGCTCTTATTTGTCAACTCAGTCATCATGCTGGATCCACTTTAACATGTCCTGCAATACTAGAAAACTGGTAAACTGGTTATATGTTTAAAGTGCAGGATGGTGTATAATTTACTCCATTCTTCTTTTAAATTATATTTTATTAAATATACTATTACAGTTATCCTGATTTTTCTTCCTTTGTCCCCCTCCCACCCATCACCCACCACTTGTTCAGGCAATCCACCCACCATTGTTCATGTCCATGAGTCATGCGTAAAAGTTCTTTGGCTCCTCCATTTCCTCTACTGTACTTTACATCCCCATGGTATTCTGTAACTACCCATTTGTACTTCTTAATGCCCTCACCTCTTCACCCATTCTCCTATACTCCCTTCCTTCTGGCAACCATCAAAACGGTTTCTCTACGATTTTGGTTGCTTAGTTTGTTTTTTAGATTCAGTTGTTGGTAGATTTCTATTTTTTGCCATTTTATTGTTCATAGTTTTGATCTTTTTCTTAAATAAGTCCATTTAACATTTCATATAATAATGGTTTGATGATGATAAACTCCTTTAGTTTTTTCTTGTCTGGGAAGTTCTTTATCTGCCCTTCGATTCTTATTGATATCTTTGGTAGGTAGAACAATCTTGGCTGTAGGTCCCACTTTTCATGAGTTTGAATATTTATTGCCAATCCCTTCTAGGCTACAAGTTTCTTTTGAGAAATCAGCTGACAATCTTATGGGAACTCTCCTCTAGGTAACTAACTTCTTTTATCTTGATGCTTTTAAGATTCTCTCTTTATCTTTAAACTTTGGCATTTTAATTATGGTGTGTCTTGGAGTGAGCCTCTTTACATTCATCTTGTTTGGGACTTTCTGTGCTTCCCAGACTTATATGTCTATTTCCTTCACTAAATTAGGAAAGTTTTATTTCATTATTTTTTACACTAGATTTCCAATTTCTTGCTCTTTTTCTTCTCCTTCTGGCACCCCTCTGATGTGACTGTTAGATCTCTTGAAGTTGTCCTAGAGGCCGCTTATACTATCCTCATTTTTTTAGATTCCTTCTTCTTCTTGTTCTGATTGGCTCTTTTTTGCTTCCTTCTGTTCCAAATCGTTGATTTGATTGTTGGCCTCATCTACTCTACTCTTGTTTCCTTGTAAATTGTTCTTTGTTTAAATTGGTGTATCCTTGGTTTCTGACTGGATTTTTTTTTTATGCTACTGAGTTCCTTGAGCATCTTGAGTTCCTTGCTTATCTCCATCTTGTTTATAAAGCTCCTTTTCCTGGAGTTTTGATCTTTCTTTCATTTGGGCCATGTTTTTCTTTGTCTCCTTGTTTTGGCAGTCTCTCTGTGTTTTTTCTATTTGTTAGGTAGAGCTGCTTTGACTCCTTGTCTTGGTAATGTGGCCCAATGTAGTAAGTGTCCTGAAGGGTCCAGTGGTACAGCCTCCCGTAACACCCAAGCTGGGTACTCGAGGTGAGCCCTTTGTGTGGGCTAAATGCAGCCTCTTGTCATAGTAAGACTTGGTTGCTGTTGGTAGATCAATGGGAGGGATTTACCCAGGCCAGTCAGCTGCAAGGATTGGCTGTAACCACTAGTCTCCAATCTCTGCCCTCTGTGGAGGATCATCTGCACAGGGGCAGGGTGGTGGTGCTCTGATGTGTTCTGTAACTGTCCACTGGGTGCACTGGCCCTGGGGTTTCCTGGGTGGTGCAGGCCAGCATCAGCCCCCCGCCCCTGTTTTGCCCAGGGACACCCTGCCTGAGCTATAAAGCAATCTGAGATGGCTGCTACCTGTGCTGGGCTTGGAGATTTCCATGTGAAGCCAGCCTGTGAATCTAGGTTGGCTGCTGCTGGTGCCAGGCCGTGGGTTCACTGAGGCCAGGTGTTGTTGTTTGTTTAATAGGACTTAGGAAGCTGTAAAGCATGAACCAAGGCCAGCCATTCATATGGAAAAGAATTTTGGGTGGGCCTGTAAGTTAGGTGGGGAATAGTTTCTGGGGATCTCCAAGGTGTCTCAAACAGTGTTAGCCAGGTTGATGGAGTCTCAAATATGGCACCAGCTTGCCTGCATTATTAGGGGAGGGTATAAAAAAGAGACAATGGCCTCTGCTCACCTTGATGCCAGACACTTGTTTCTCCTTGTATACCACTGGTGCCTTTCAAGCTGTTACCCAGTGCTAGAGCTCAGAGGGAGTGAGCCTGAGTAAGTGAGTGTGTGTGTGGGTTCTTTAAGAGGAACTCCTTGGGGCTCCGGTAGTTTCTTCCACGGATTAAATCCCCACTGGCTTTTGCAGCCAGCAGTTGTGGGGACTTATCTTCCTGGCACTGGAACGCTGGGCTTGGGGGGCCTGGTGTGGGGCTCACATTCTTCACTCCTGAAATATCCCTCTTGAGTTTTTATCCACCACACATGGGTGAGGGACCAGCCTATTGCGCATCTGCGCCCCTCCTATCAGTCTGGATGGATGTAGCTTCTTTAATTCTGTTGTCTTCATATTTACATTCAGCCCAATTTCTGATGTTTCTAAGTGATCGTTGCTCTATATTTTAGTTGTAATTTCGATGTGGTTGTGTGAAGAGTCGAGCCATGTCTGCCTATGCCGCCATCTTGACTAGACGCCCTGCCTTGACTTCTGATGTTTTCCTATTCCATTCTTAACTAAGGATTTTTAAAATAATTTAAATCAGACATTTAACACATACAAAAACTATTTTTCTTTCCAGGACTGTGTTATTAGCTGGGAGCCTTATAGTAATAGTGGTTTCTGGAAGGCTGTTTACTTGGGGAAAGATTTGAAGAGAGACACATTTTAAGGCTTCTAAAATTCCTGGCTTAATTGATGTTTTCTTTTCCTTTATGGAGTTGTAAAGGGTCAAAGTGTATAATCATGATGTAGTTTCACTGTCTTTAGTCATCTTGGCTATCCTTTTAGCTGTCCATTTTGAATTCCTATTTTCCTCCTAGGGAGCTCTTTTGAGTCCCCATGGAATTTTTTTAAGGTAAATCATTCAAACTGTTTATATTTGTTAATATTCATAAATATACACTGTAGCTTCATTAGAGATCTCAACTTTTCCACTTCAATTTGAATGTGGAGTATTGGGAGAGCCTTTTGCATGGCAAGGTACAAAAAGCAGAGATCACCCCTGCACTAGTACCTACATTTACCTGCTAGAAGTAAAAATTAAGTGGAGATGATTATCATATTTTTTTCTCTTCCTTTTGAATGTACACAATTTAACAAGAGTGACAGACCTGAAATTACAATCACCAAACCCAAGATAGTTGTTGTCCACTTTCATTGGCAAATAGAGCACAGAGGACATTGAGAACTGGGATGTCATCAAAGAGGAGGTGGTGGAGATTCATTTCCTTTATTACTCTCTTTTAAATATAGATTTTGTAAAGCAACATCTAAAGGCATTATATCTACACAGCCCCCAGCACCAAAATCTGTCATCTTCCCCATTCATCCCTGTCTGAGGAGGAGCTCTCTTTATGCATTAAAGTGAATGGAAGGAGGTCGTGGACAAACACGTTGTGGTCTGCGCACTCATTTTCCATGGTCTGGCGCTTGGTTTCAGACACTTGAGGATCTCTCAACTTCATTAAAAGAAATTGGGAGATCTGGATAGTTTGCTGACTGCTCTCTGTGTTAGCTGTATTGGTTGTTGCTGTGGATTGTGTGAGTGTGATTGTACTGATGACACTGTTAGTGTGCCAGCTTGTGTTGTGTGCAGTCTCCAGTTCCTGCCATTGTAGCTCCAGCTACACGTGCAGTTTTTGTTACTGAGAAGTGGTAAGGCCAGAAGAATTAAGCTGTACTGCTATAGAATGTCTCACTCCTGATAACTGAGATAAAGGCTCAGCTATAGGAGCCATGGTTTCCCTATTGCTTGGACAATATGAACTCAGAGAAGAAAGTCTTCCAGTAGAATTGCTAGTAAAGTGCATGTTTGATCTGTGATCAGCAGGAGCTCCTAATCCCCGGCCATGGTGAAGCGTTCCGTGTATATTGTCAGACACCACTCAATTCATCTAAATCTCTAGGGGCTCTGTGTTTAAGTGTAGACAAGTTGCACAGTTGTCCGTGACATCATTAGGACCACCTTTAGGTAATTCTACACATACAGGACACATCACTTCTGTTGATGTTTCTGCATTTTCAGACATAACATGTTCTTGCAAAGATGTCTTTGTATAGCCCATTTTTCCACAATAGGCACAAGTAAAAGACTGTGGCTGCTCCACCCTTGTTAATATGCATTGTTGCTGTTGCACCACTTTCGTTAGAAGATGCACAAAGATCATGTTGTAGCAAATTAAACACTTAAATCTGCGACTTCAAAAATTCCCTTTTAAACATGTAGCTGACACCTTCATGTTCGGACATCCTAGTTTAGACAGTGGGGGCACAGCCGCTCCCAGTTGAACCCCCATGGAATTTGAGAGCAAGGTCAAGTGAGTTGCACACGTTTGCCTGGAGTAATCTGAAGTTTCAGCACTGCATGGACTTTATAATAAAGCCGTGTTCTGATCAAGTATATCCGTAGTCAACCAGCATTCTGGCATATAGCCTGAAGGTAATAGGGCCAGCTGGCAGTCTTCTTGTCACTTAAATACCATGTGGGACCACACAGGAACCTTTTTATCCCAGTCTATTAATCTTAGAAGCTGGAAACTCTTTTGGTAAAGGAGGGAAGTGGAAAATTAATTCTTATTAATGTAATGTAAAGATTGCCAGGAATAACTAGAGTATATATAATTCAGTTTGTCTGGTTTTCCCAGTCAGTGAACCCAGTAGTAGTGAACCCTTATTCAGGTATGTATCCTCTTAAACTCCTAAAATACAGATTTAATCCAATCATTATCCAAATGCTGGTGGTATGTAGATATTAATTCATATAATCGCTCTCAAAATACCACTTTCCTATTGGTATAATAGGTGTTATGGCATAGTTCTTGCAAGACACATTTTAGTTGAATGAGAAACACATGATTTCTGCAGAATTGTAGAATAGAAGCATCAGTTATACTATCGTTGCTGTGATGGCCATTAATTTATTAAATATTTGTTTACCATCAGTATACTAGGGTGCATGTGAGGTGCTATCTCCATCAGTGTATTGGTCACCCTCCACAAAGTTGTTTGGCCAAGCATTTATATGTGAAGTCACTTATCTTTGTGATTGCTTTAGGGCATTCTTCCAGGTTTTCCACCCTACAGAATTGGACTTAGCCAAACATTCTAACAATCACATACTTACTCATCCATGTATTTAATAAATGGTGATTAAAATCCTCCTGTTATGCCATGTGCTGGGATTGCTGCTGGCGACACAAAGGTGAGGACAAATGGCCTCAGTCTCTGTGTGTAGACCAGGCATTATCTAATGATGTTGCTTATAACTCTAATGCATCAACAAATTATTTTGGCCTGTCTGGGACCTTAATTGTTGGAATCTTGTTAGTGTCCTACCTGGCTTTTAAGAAACGGAGATGAGTTACTCAGACTAAATGTATTAATAAAACTAGATTTCACTAGCAAAAAGAAAAAAATGTGTTCATATGTAACACATGCTACTATGAGAACATGTGATAGTCATCCATTCGTTAAAACAAACACAACAAATTTAAGTGCCTACCATGTGCAAAAGGTGTTTCACTTGCCAAGGTTAGGGGCAGCTTCCGTGAGGAAGTGACAGTTGAGCTGAGACTTTAAAGAGAAGTCAGCTTATCTAAAGAGTAGTTGAAAAGCATCCAAGACTAAGAGAACAGCATGTTCCAGAGAAGACTAGTGTGACAAGGAGCCAAGATGGATACAAGATGAGGCTGAGGCAGGACCAGGCACGTCAGGACCTTGTGGGTCATGTTGAAGACTTGTCCTGTGTCCTAAGAACAGAAGGAAGCCACTGAAATATTTAAACCAAAAACCACCTTTTACATAGCCTGTGAACTAGGTCTTAATTAGACAGCTTAGCTCTTACTCAGATTTGTTGATTTCTAGATAGAAAATGTTAAAATTTTAAAGTTTTATTGTATTTAGAGCTGTGCTTCTCCAACTTCAGTGTGTTTAAGAATTACCTGGAGGACTTGTGAAAACGGATTTTTGGGCCCCATTCCCAGAGATTCTATAAGTCTGGATGATGTTCAAGAATTTGAACTTCTAGTAAGTTCCCAGAAGATGCAGATGCTCCTGGTCCCGCTGTAGACCAGATTCTGAGTTGCTGATACTTAGAATTAACTCACCTTTCTTTATGGGGAGGGAGCTGTATTTCATAGAAGTCATTTAAAGGCTATAAATTATACTTACTTATGTCCCTTCTGTACACAGGGTGGGACAAAGGTAGGTTTATGGTTATTTTGTATGGAAACTAATAAAATAATAATATAAGAATAAACTGTTTTGTGTACTCATAACTGTAAATCTACTTTTGGCCCACCCTGTATATATGTGAGACTGTGTGAGGTAATATGGTAGGAAACAGCACTGGGGAGACATAGCCTAGAAATCAAGATACTTAAAATCAGAAAGAAATCTTGATTAACACATTTGTAAAAAGTTATTAGTGCTACTTAGAAAACTGTTGAGATTCTGAAATTTAGAGCAATATGATTTGGGACTTAGAAACTATTTCATCAAGAGTAAAACCTATGTGTTATTGAATCAGTTTTTTATTTTTGTTTTTCTAGATCTAATTACTTGTTTAGACACTGCATCCAGTTTTTTGGAACCTGAGTTCAGGTATGACCATATTTGTATCTTTTTGCTCTTTAAATTTACTCTTCATTTACTTCATCCTCATTCTTTATACCCATAAGATTAATGTACATTGTGACACATATGAAGGGAGATTCTCCCCCAAAACAGAATTATCTTCTGGAGGGCAGGTCCCTTGTAGTACAGGATTCCCTGCTAGGTGAGTGTTCTAAGAACCCATCTGTATCAATGTAACAGCTGATGTTCTTGTGAGAGGCTGTGTTCAGCTTCAGTGAATTTTAAAAAGATTTTATTTATTATTTTTAAAGAGGGGGGAAGGGAGGGAGAAAGAGAGGGAGAGAAACATCAATGTGTGGTTGCCTCTGGCCCACAACCCAGGCATGTGCCCTGACTGGGAATACAACTGGCGATCCTTTAGTTCACAGGCAGGCACTCAACCCACTGAGCCACACCAGCCAGGGCTGAGTTTTTATTTGAAGAGTTTTTCAGTGCGTTTGCCTATTTCATGATGGGTGGTTTACGAGTGCACCTGCCCACACCGTGCTGAGTGTCCAGCAGTTTTTGACCAAAAATGGCATGACACCCAGTCTCACTCTGAGCAACTTTTTGTTGTTTTCCTGAATGAGAAAAGTCCTCAAAGGGAAATGCTTTGCTGATGTGGAAGAGGTGAAACTAAAACCAGCAGAAGCACCTAGCAAACAAAAAACAGTGAAACACTTAGCATCAAAATCAACAAGTTTGATCAATGGAAAAAACATCTTGATAGGTATATTGCATCAAATGGAGAGTACTTTGAAGGAGACTAATGTTTAAACATTTTAGAATAAATACACAATTTTTATAAATAAATTCCTATGTTTTTTCAGTTCCTCACTCGTAGTCACTATTCTAAGACCTCACTCAAGAAACCAGAGTTTATTTAAAGCCATTGAGTTGCCATGTTTAAATTTTGCATTAATTGTACCATTTGGATCTTCTTCACAAAAGTGAAGCTAGTTGCTCTTCAAAATCTGGCAAAATTGCTAATAAAAGTATAAGAGTTATATATCTTTTCTTTAAAAGTGGTTTAGGCTATTATGGAATTTCAGTGTTCTAACCCAAGTAATCTTTCTATGATGATTTCCCTGTTTTATGCCCTTGTCTGTTGCCTAGAGTAGAATGAACTTCTAATTGATTTCCCTTCCATTGCTTTTTTTTTTTTTCCCACTTTTTTCCCTGCACCCTGCCCGCCCCCCTTCTCCCACATTCAGTTCCCACCCAGTTGTCCATGTTCGTGGGTCATTTATACATGTTCTAACCTTTGCTGGCTTTATTCTGCAATTCACATTGCTGCCAAGTTATTTTCTAAAATACATGTCTCATCATTCCCCTGCTTACAAATCTTCAGGTGCTCCTAATTAGGACAAAAAGTCATCCAGATTCCTTAGCTTGATTTTTAGGATCCTGTTCCTGGTTCCTGGGCCATTTTTCTAGTTTCATCTCATACACATGTGTTAAAATGGCTCTGGATTACTTACACTGCTCTGAGCTCTCAGATCTTTTGCGTAGAATCACTTTACTCCTCTCCGCTTGGCAAAATCATTCTTATCTTCTAAGACCATCTCACTAACCTCCCTGCAACTTGCTGCATGTTCACAACGACCTTCATTTTGTCTTCAGAAATGGTTCTGTCTATATAGGTTGGGTGAACTTTTCAGCACTTGTGGGAGATCCTGGCCTGCAGAGGTAACCCTGGCATCAGTGTGTGGCACATGGATGTCTTGTGCCCTCCACTCTCTAGCTACACTGTTACCATCTAAATACAAGCTGCCGTCATTCTCGCCTGGACTGCTACACTGTCTGCCTAATTCTGTCCCAGCTTTCACTCATGGTTCCTTACAGTCTCTTTTCTTCCCAGGAGTCACAATACTCTTCTTTAAAAATATGAGTCAAGATTATGTATATACACTGTCAAAATCCTTTATTGACTTTCTGTTTTTACTCAGAAATATATTCCAGACTCCTCACCATAGCCCACAAGGCCTCTACATGATCTGGCCTCTGCCCACCACTTTAGTCTTCTCTCAAATTAACCTTACCTTTGCTGACTACAGTCTACCTGCACTGGCTCTTCTCAGTTCCAGACACACACAGGCCATCCTGCCTCATGGACATGGTGTTATTTCAATTGGGGTGCATTTTCCTCCACTTGCTCCAGTGACAGCTGTTAGTTCTCTGCTGAAGTTTCACTTCCTCGGAGTCCCATCTCGGAGTCCATCTGCCACTTAACAACCATGTTACCTAGGCACTCACTTCCTTAGTTTCCTCGTCTATAAAATGAGGATGATAATAGGACCTACCACATAGGGTGGTTATGCGGATTAAAGCAGTTATGATGCTTCCTGGCACATAGTGAGTTTACTGAACATTTGTATTACTTGTATTTGTATTTTATGAAGTTAGAGTCCTCCTAGTTATTCCATAGAATCCCTTTTCTTCATAGCAGTATCATCATCTAATTATTTATCAATTTAATGTGTTCCCCCACCACTGGTATGTAAACTCAGTGAGGACAGGGGCCATGTTTTTTAGTTGACATTTGTAACTCTGGTACCTAGCACAGCCCAGTACTCAGACCATAGTAGATATTTAAGTAAATATGTTGAGTGGGTAGGTGAGTAAATGAATGAATACCAGACATTTTTTTTTTTTTAGATCAACATAAATTTGACCAATAGAGGGTTGGTAAAATAAACTATGGTTAGTCCACAAAGCAGAATATCATGTAGCTATTAAATATAGTGAATAGATCTTACAATAGAAATATGTCTGTGTTCATTATGAAGTAAAATAAAGTTGTAAAGTATGAGAATTTTTGTGAATTTGTGGGTAAAGACGTGTATGGATGGATTGGAGGACGTGAAAGAGCTTTTTAGGAGTGGTAGTTCTCAGAGTGGTAAGACTATGGTATTTATATTGAACTGAAAAATGGATGTGTGATTTTTTTTTTGGTCTTTTTTCCCAAAAAGTACAGTGGTATGTGCCCTTTAACTTGTTTTTATTTCACAGTAAGTATTGCCCAGCTGGTTGTCTGCTTCCTTTTGCTGAGATATCTGGAACAATCCCTCATGGATATAGAGATGTAAGTTGGATGTAGACTTATGTTAAAGTTATGACAGAACTTTATTCCTATTGTATATCTTTGTTTTGATATTTTTCTAGGAATTACTTCTTTTTAGTAATATGTAAGTTTTATTCTTCTAAAAATTTGTTCTGTGTTACAGCATCAATAATCTGCCTCATGTTCATTGAAAAAACTGCCCAGATAAACTAACTTCTTGAGGAAGTATAAGTCATATGTGTGTTTTATCAAAAGATAATTAAAAAATTGATCTTCTTTTCTTCCTTCCTCAAGTCCTCACCATTGTGCATGGCTGGTGTGCATGCAGGAGTAGTGTCCAACACCGTGGGCGGTCAAATCAGTGTCATAATTAGTAAAGGTATCCCGTACTATGAAAGTTCTTTGGCTAACAACGTCACATCTGTTGTGTAAGTATATGTGCTGTTTATAATAAGCAAGCTGAGCAGAGGTGGGATAGGGACTCATGAGACCTCAGCAATATGAGTTAGTAATATTCCAGAAATACCATTTGTACAGTTAGCACTTACATTTGTGTGTACTCAGTGCCTCAGTATATTGAAGAGTACAGGCAAGGTCAGACTACCTTGGCTTGTTCTCTGTCAGAAAGGTGGTCATTTGGAAGCATGATTGGCTTGTTTCTTCTTTTCTAAGTATTGAAAAAGCGTGAAATAAGAGTCTAGAAGTATGTTGTCAAATCCTCACTTCATATTAAAAATCAGAAGGTGTAACTATTCTGTTCGATATAGCCTCTGTGACCCAAGATGAACTGAGGATAATTGAAACACTTTGAATGTAAATTAAATGTTGAAGTATATCAGAGGTGGTAGTATTATGAATCCTCCTTCTCATTCCCAGAAAATATTTTCAGAATGTATTTTCATGGTCTCTACAATGTTCTACTATTTAACAAAATTTAGGCTAGGCATAAAAAGCAGTAGTTCAGACATTAAGTAGAAATGCAATACCCCTGATCTGTAAGTCTTGCCTCTTAGATTATGTTCAGTCCTGCACACAATACTAAACCTATTTGAAACGAGCTTCTCTTCAGGGATGGTCCTGGGCCAGTTTTCATTCAGAGGATAGGAGTATGATCCACACTCACAGCAGTAGAAAGCAGGAGTCAGCAAACTTTTCTGTGAAGGACCAGCTAGCAAATATTTTAGGCCTTTATGGGCCACATAGCTCTGTCACTTACTCTTTTTTGTGTTATTTACAATTCTTTAACCATGTAAAAACTATTCTTAGCTCACTGGCCATAAAAAACAAGCCATACATGGGCTTTCTGCCCATGGCTAGTATACAGTCAGCTTCCTTTCCTTCTTTTGATTTATTCTAGATGTTTTTATGCTAATCCTTTCATTCTTTTCCCCTGTTCTCCCTTTAGACAGATTTTCTTTTTCATGATTTCTCTTTTCATACTTCAGGAAAAAAAAAGGACAGGTTGCATCCACTTTTAATAATTGGAATGTTGTCTTAAAGACTGGTGATTTTTATCCCTCCAAGCTCCTTAGAATCCTTTGACCTACCACATGGTGACCACATCCTCCCCATGAATGCCTTCTGCCCCATTCTTTGAAATCCAGATGCTGCACTCTTAACACGGAAACTTGCTCTTAGACATGCTGATTCCCTGTAACAAATGCAGTCTTACTTAGTCAGCTCTTCTGCTGTCTGCCCCAGGAAATTGGAGCCTTTGTCTGAGATTTACACCTTTCAGTGTACCTTCACCAGAAGCAGTGCCACAGAAAAGGTCTAGGAGTCACTTTATTTCATGAAACAGATAAAATAAGTGTATGTTCAAGGTTACCTGGACACATTTGCATAGTCATGTATGAAGCAAGGAACTAGATGCTTGTAGAGTAAGTTATTTATGCTTACTGCAGAAGTTCTTAGAAATGAGACTTTTTTTGTTAACTAGGAACATTATCAGTTGTCTAATATATAGCCAGAGACTAATAGTCTTAGTTGTTTATACCGTAAAATGAAAACGAAGTTTTACTAACACAAATATGGGAAAATTATGTGTTATGTGATATGTCACCAAAAAAACCTTTCTCTATTTCAGGGGACACTTATCTACAAGTCTTTTTACATTTAAGACAAGTGGTAAGATTCTATAGACTTTACAACTTACTATAATTTGTACAGTAGCTAATATTTTTTGAACACTGGATGTCTGGCCTTGTGTTTCTTGTACTTCCGTATTTAGTTGTCACAACAACACTATGAAGTAAGATGGGCATTTAATAATATAATGGATGAAATAAGCTGGAAGTTTTATATTAATAGGAAAATGATCATGTAAGCTAGGAAAGATTTTTGAACTTGTCTGAAAAGTAATTTATTCATTTGACTGAAAATATTTATTGAGTGTCTTATTTGTCAGATACTGTTCTGGCCTAGGAATAAAACAGCAGAATAAGCCAAATTCTGCTTTCCTGGAGCTTACATTCTGGTAGTGAGAGAGTGACAATAAACTGAATAAGTCAATTATTGTTTATAATGTGTTGTTTATAATATAAAAGATGTAGAAGATAAAACAAGAAAGGATAGGTGATGAAGGAGGGACTGGTGGGCAATGCAGCAGGTCTCATGAAGAATGTGACATTTGAGCAAACACCTGAAGGAGTTAAGGGATTTAAGTCAGTTCAGTCACCCAATGACCTGGGAGCTTGTCCCAGGGAGAGGGCATGTATTTCCATTAAACTGCTGGTTATGGCCCTGGCTGGTGTGGCTCAAGTGAATTGAGTGTTGGCCTACAAATCAAAAGTGACCACTTGGATTCCTGGTCAGGGCACTGCCTGGGTTGTGGGCCAGGTCCTCAGTTGGGGGCAAGAGACAACAGATTGAAAGGTTTCTATCACTCTCTTCCTTCCCCTCTCTCTAAAAATAAATAAAAATAAAATCTTTTTTAAAAACCTAACAGTTATGGCTCATGAATAAATATATACAGTGTCTGACAAGACACAATACATAGACCCAAGAAATACTTGACTAATTTTGAAATTTTGCTATTGTATTATTTGCATAGCATATATTGATTAAAGGTACAAGAGAAAGTTTGTAATAAACAAGTTTATATAGATCTTAAATTTATAGCTGGAAACCCAATTACTTTTTTTTTTTTGGTCGGTTGGTTTCAGGTTGTTATGGAACACTGGGGATGGAATCTGGTGTGATTGCTGACCCTCAGATAACTGCATCATCTGTGCTTGAGTGGACCGACCACACAGGGCAAGAGCACAGTTGGAAACCCGAAAAGGCCAGACTGAAGAAACCCGGACCTCCTTGGGCTGCTTTTGCCACTGATGAGTATCAGTGGTTACAGATAGATCTGAACAAGGAAAAGAAGATAACAGGTTAAGAGGCATAATTTTTTAGGACAATTTATAATATTGATTTTATTTGAAAACCTAGTGACATCTAAGATTTTTATAGAAAATTAAGTCACTGCAAATTTAATTATGTGGTTTTAAGTTTTCTTTACTGGTGTTGATATTACTGAAGATGGTTTTATAAAAAACATAACAGAGAAGAGGAGTTGGTATTTGAGTCTTACTAGCTTTCCTTATTGTAATAAGATTTCTTTAAGGGAGTGTTTCAGGAAAATGATCTTGAGGCATCTGAAATACCATCTATTATAGTCACTAAGAGAAATTTATGTTCAAGGAATCTACTTTAAGTACTATAAATAATATTCCAAATGTGTTGAGTATAAATTTAATTATTTAAAGCACTTTAGCAAATGGTCATAATAACTTATTGGGATTGGTTTTGTTAAAGAATTATTTAGCTTTGGTACTGAAAATAATACCAGTAATTTTCTTTAATCTATTCATTTCCAGGAAGTCATTCTTACTCATAGGTGCAATACATTACAATGATATGAACACAAGTTGCTAAAATAGAATGGTCCTTTCCTTAGATGTGCACATAATTCTTCCTGTCTCCACAAGGGAACAAAGCCAAGGATTTTGTTAAAATTATAATGAAAACTTGCCCTTAGATATAGTAATGTATAATAGGCAAAAATGCTTGAACAGTTTATCTTAGGTGTTTATGTTTTACTAGTGAACAAACTTTGAAGATCAGAGCACGTGCACTATGAAAGCAACTCTCCATTCCCCACCAGGCATTGTGACCACTGGCTCCACCATGCTGGAGCATAATTACTATGTGTCGGCCTACAGAATTCTATATGGTGATGATGGGCAGAGGTGGACTGTGTACAGAGAGCCTGGTGTGGAGCAGGATAAGGTAAAATGATTAACAAGGTATATTTTAAAACATTTTTTAAATGAGCCTTTGCCAAAAGTCAAAGGAACTCCTGGTGATGTAAAAAGTTAAATGTCATTTGGTCTTACTCTGCCCTCTTCTGGTTATTTTAGGTACTGTTATTGACCTTACCCTTCTAACCAATGTATACGAAATTCTCAGTGGCGGTTCTAGGTCCCTTTTGATAATTGTAAAGATTAAGTATGTTACTGATTTTTTTTTCCACCACATTTAACTCAGTTTTTTTACAATATATACTTTATTAGAAAATTCTAAAAGGGAACTTACCATTTTTATCTTTAAAAAGCTTTTCTTTTCAGTACACAGAATGATGGAGAAGCCCAATTTGTTACCAGATTTCTACTTTGTAGCAAGAGGGACAAAAGAGCTAAAGGCAAAAGTGTGTTAATTTATAGGATATTTTAAACTTGAAAAGTCATTTCAAGATCACCTCAGTGATTTTATCTCTGAAAAGTTCACTATTTTTATACCTGAAGAATTTCCTTAACTTCTGTATTTTCCTACCTGAAGAATTTTCTTAACTTGTGTGGTCATTATGAAATTGTTGTTTTAGTTAACAAAACATGACAGTGCTAAAATGTGCCACCAGATCAGGCGTCGAGAGGAGGCCTAGGTGGCTCTCATCTAGGTGTTTGTCACTTTCACCTGGGTTTCCAAACCTTTGATCCACCATAAGATCTTGAAACTGGGAGAGTCCGTGTTCCCAAGGAAGGTAGATTCCTCTCATCTAGAATTGAAATTGTGAGCATATATTTTTAATGAAATTCCATTATGAGTTTTATTTTAGCTATATGAGACTATCAGTTCTCTATGATATATAAGATTTTTTAAAATATGCTTTATTGTTTATGCTATTACAGTTGTCCCAATTTCTTTTTCCTCTGCTCCCCTCCACCCACTGATGCCCCTCCCTCCAGTTACCCCACCTTAGTCCATGCCCATTGGTGGTGCATATAGTTCTTCTCAACATCTTCCTATCTACTCCACTCCCTCCTACTATGCTTCTTAATTCCTGTACCATCTCCCTCCCTTTCCCCCCTTCCTCCTCCCCACTGACCTCCCCCCAGAATGTTCCCCATACCTATAATTCTTGATTTATGCATATATCTTCAATTACCACTTTTCTCATCTCTGTTCAATAACTGTAGGAGCTTCCTATTATCTTTCATATGGAACTAAACTCTTCTGCTGTTATTCAAGGCCTTCTTCTTTCCTCTCTTCTTCTTGATATCACATGAACTTCATCTTTGGTGAGCCTACACCCATTGAAGCAAATAGCAATATTGTCTCCATGTCTGTCTTCTGCTTAATGCCCCCAAACTTGACAACTTTTTACTCTTAGCAGATCCATATTTATTTTTAAACTACTCATTATATTTGTGGGATATAGTTAATTTTTTGAAATTTTAAGAGTTATCCATGTTTATATTATAAAAACATGTAAGAATATTGAATTATATTTCTGAAAAATATTTCGAAAGATAATTTCACTGAGTTGAGAATTCTAGATTGACAATTTTTTGTTTCAGTATTTTAAATACGCTGGTACATTCTTTTCAGGTTTGCATTTTTTCAGCAAAAATTCCGCTGTCATTCTTAATTGTTTCTCAATATGTAATGTATCTTTTTTTTATATTTTATTTTTACCATTTAAGTAATTTGATTATGATGTGCTCTATGTAGTTGTCTTCATGTTTCTTCTGCTTGGGCTTTTTTGAGCTTCTTGGATCTGTGGGTTATAATTGGCATTGAATTTGGAAAATTGTAGGCCATTGTTTTCTTCAATTATATTTTCACCTCAGCTCTAATTACATGAAGGTTATGACTCTTGAAGATGTCTTAACAGTTCTCTGATGCTGTTCATTTTAAAAATCTTTCTCTGTGTTCTAGTTGCGAAAATCTCTATTGTTTTGTCTTCAGGTTCTGTAATCTGTTCTGTAATGACTAATCTGCTATTAATACTATCTTTTAAAATTTCTTCCATGACTCTACTTAACATGCTCATGCTTTTCATTACCTCTGAAACATATGGAGTATATAATAACTCTTAATGTCCTTTCCTACTAATTTTTCTGTCTACTAATATGTCATATCTTAATCTTTTTATATTGATTGATATTATGGGTCATATTTTATATGTCTGGTAATTTTTGATGGTTGTCAGACATTGTAAACTTTATACTGTTTAGTGCTAGATTTCATTTTTGGTTATTCCTTTAATTTTGTTTGAGCTTTATTCTGGGATACAGATTACTTGAAAATTATTATCTTTTCAAGGCTTGCATTTTAGCTTTATGAGGCAGGACTTGAGCTGCCTTTGCCTTCTGTTGTAATTTTTCCCAACTGCTGAGAAAATAGTGTTCTAAGTACTCAACCCAACATCCCAGATATTATGAGGTTTCTTCACTCTGGCTGTTGGCAATGTGGGCTGTTCCTAGCCTTGTGTACCTCTCAGAATTGTTCTACTGGCTCCTTTCTAGTGGTTTTTTACCCATCCACAGATAGTTTCTTCATATATATGCATCTGAAGATTTAAGGGCAGACTTCCTACAGATCTAAAAGTCTCTCTGCAGTTTTCTTCTCTTCTGTCTATACCCTGCAAATTATAGCTGCCTTGGCCTCTTTATCTCTGAGCTGTCTCCTCAATTCACTGAGACACCACGCTGTCTCTAGGCAATATTGGGTCAACTGAAAGGCTCGCTTCATTTGTTTTCCACTTCACAGGGGTAATTGCTGTCTGCTACCTAGTGTCCAGTGTCTGAAAAATCATGGTTTCATATATTTTATTTGATTTCTCAGTAATTTAAGGCAGTTTAAATTCGGTAACTGTTACTCCATCATGGGTAGAAATGGAAGTCCTGGCATTGAATTACGTGAAATACCAAGTATTTTGCTTCACTTATAGTTAGCCCATCTGCTCCCTCTTTTGGTAGAAACAAACCACTTTCATTTTAGGCAGGCGTTCATTTATTAATAACAGTCTTTGGAAAGTACCTAGATGATTGGGCCTGAAGGAACAAGGAGGGCTCTTTTCTGCTTAGTAGAGCCCTACGTGTAAGTCAGAAGACACGGGTTCAAATCACTGCTCTATCACTGACTGGCCGTGCAGTCCCATTCTGTAAACTGCAGTTTTATGGATTCTGCCTGTTTTGTAGGGTTATCATTGAAGAGCAACTGAGTTAGTTATATGAAATGTTTTGTAATTAAGAGCTTTCCTATTGTAAGGCATTATCACTATTTGCTTGAAATAGTTGAGTGAATGAGATAGCAATTGAGATCGTATTTTTACATAAGATTATTCATATAATGCATTTGTTGCAATTGAGTTACAAACATTAAATTAGGCAGGCAACAGTGTCATTATTCTGGCTTAAAGAGTAACAAGAAAACTGAATATGGGAGCTATGTTTATGTAGCTTATCCAGTAGGTGGAGGTTTATATCTGTTGTGTTTGTTAGTGTATGTTCACTTTCAGTCTCTTTATTGAGAAAAAAATTATGACTAGTACACAGTAAAGCATTTTATCTAAGATCTCATATGTTTAGTTAAGCTTTACTTTGAAAGTAAAATCAACATATTTAAATGGTTGGTAATTCCACAGAACTGGAGTTACTAATTTATTAGTAACAACATACCATTTCATTGCTATTGAAGCTCTCATCCCAATTTACCAAGTTAGCATTCTTGTTGTTTTGTATCATCTTAAAATCATTTTTATATTCTGTATTTTTCTTTATAAGTTTTTGTTAAAGAATGTGTGGCTTCTTAGTGGTTTCCAAATTGTAATTAAATTATTTTCTTAAAAATTCCTTTTTTTTTTTTTTGGTTTATTTATTTTAGTTTATTCTTAGAGGGGAAGGGAGGAAGAAAGAGAGGAAGAGAAACATCTATATGTGAAAATTGCCTCTCGAATGCATGTGCCCTGACTGGGAATTAAACCGGCGACCTTTCGGTTTGCAGACCAGCGCTCAGTCCACTGAGCTACACCAGCCAGGGCTTAAAAATTAATACTTATTGTCATAATTTGCAGACCTCATTTAAGACCCACAACAAAACAAAACAAAAACATGTTTCAGTGGAGCAGTTTAGCCCTGGCCTCTGTTGATTTAAAGTGCCAATTTTTTTTTTTTTTTAAAGATATTTCAAGGAAACAAAGATTATCACCAGGATGTGCGTAATAACTTTTTGCCACCAATTACTGCACGTTTTATTAGAGTGAATCCTATCCAATGGCAGCATAAAATTGCCATGAAAGTGGAACTACTTGGATGTCAGTTTATTCCTAAAGGTAAAGCAACAGTATGTTTCAGACGCGTTATTTTCAATGGATTAATTAAAAATACTAAGTGTTGTTCTCAGAGAAAGTAATAATGTGAAGGTTTAACCTCTAATTACATTATTTTAAAGGGATTTTTAAAAAGAAACAGTTACCCTCTTAAAAAGGTAGACATCAAAGTGATTTCCAGAATTACAAGTGGGAGAGAGGGCATCATTAATGAGATGATGTAATGAGATTCCTTTCCAAATCTAGTCTCAATCTTAATTTTTAATCAGGTCTCAGGTAATAAAATATTTGTATCACATAAGCACTGATGATTGATTATAATAGTAACCTCAGTCTAAGTGATTTTTACTTTGAATAAATTAAAAGTGGGAGTAGCTTCCTTCAATATTATATACTATTTTAATACTTTGTTTACTATTGTACCTCTAAGAACTGCCACAGTGCCTAACACATAGCAGGCCCTCCATAAATATTAAGTGAATTGATAGGTAGTATATCAAATTGCAATGAAAGTTTTATAGCTTTAGAGTTCAACATCATTCACCTCTCCATTCTTTTCCTTAAGATTACTCTGTTTCATTATTTAAAAACTGAGATATCCCACTATGTTCTTGCATTTAATACAGAATATATTTATCCTTATTACATACTTCTCTCTGACATTTAAAATTACTGTGCAGAATTAAATATTCTAGGAGATAGTAGAGACATTTAAATTACTATTTTTAAATATGGTTTTTATAAGCAAAATGTTTAAGCTTTTCTAAACCATTTTTTAAGGTCGTCCTCCAAAACTTACTCAACCTCCACCTCCTCGGAACAGCAATGACCTCAAAAACACTACAGCTCCTCCAAAAATAGCCAAAGGTATGCCTCCTTTAAATGTGAGAATTCCATATTCCCTGTATTTGTGGTATAATTTTCCATAAACATGTTAAAAGCATTCTCAAATAACTTTATTTTAATCCAGTTGATGTAGATAAAAGAATAATTTTTAAACCTTTTTTTCTGAGGTCGTGCCCCAAAGTTTACACAACCACTACAACCTCGCAGTAGCAATGAATTTCCTGCACAGACAGAGCAAACAACTGCCACTCCAGATATCAAAAACACTACCATAACTCCAAATGTAACCAAAGGTAGGTAAACCCAAACATTCACACCTATGTAGTAGTGTTTTATTTTGTTTTCAACTTAACTTTTCAAGAACATTGCTAGCTTTTAAACTTTTGAGTTTCTTTTCCTTGAACTTGGATATTTTAAGGATAGCAAAAAGATTAATTCCCTTTCTTGGGAAGAAAACTGATTGCTTTGTTCTAGGTTCTATTCTCTGGAGCCATGTAGAATTGTTCTTTTAAGTATTTAGAGATGGTTGCTGTATTCTAGGCCTCCTCTTGCAGTTTCTATCCCTATGTAGTTAGACATGTGGAGTCTCATGCCCAGAAGTATTTCTAGAAATAACTAAAAGCATAACAAATACATACCTTTTTTTTTCTTTATTGTATATTAATTTGCTGGGTAGGGAACTTGGCAAAAAAAAAAGTTCTGGTGAAAATTAATATTTCTTAAAAAATACTCTTGAGTTAACATACAAAAAAACCCTCTGGTCTCTGTTTTTAAAATGTTTGCAGTTACAGTTTTTCAGATTGTAAGTATAAAAGTATAATATACTTTGAAATTTTATTAATGATAAGGTATTAACATAATACAAAATATAAGTTGTTGAGAAACAATTTCAGGTGAATACAGGAAAAAAAAGCATCTGTGTTCTAGAGGAATTAGTTTCAGTGTTGGCAGGTAAATAAAGCACTTATTTTCAAGATAGTGCAGAGAAAGCAATTCATTCAGAGTAATTTGTACCACATAGAACTTGAATCATTCTCATTTTCTGAAAAGTTGTCTGGATTCAGATAGCTTTCTCCAACTTTCCACATGTCAGTTTCTTTCCTATCTTCCAAACAGACCAATTTTTTTCTTGTGCTGCAGGAAAATCTAGAGAGAAGCAAGAGTTCTCAGACCCAAGAGCTCTTAGCATCCACAAAGAACTTCTTACCAGTTTGCAGTAGGCATGAATCCCAGACATGCCTGGACAGTCATTTTAAAAGTATTGCTCATCTTAAAATCTGATTATAAAATCTTAAAATCTCAAAATTAAAAGTGTCCTAAAAGCATTTTTTTCAAGAACTAGGATCCCTGTAAGGTTTAAAAGAATAACAGAGAACCTGAAGATGGTGGCTGAGTTGGTGGACCTTGTACTCACCTCCTCCCAGAACCAAACTGGAATTTCAACTAAATTGAGGAAAGAGCACTCTGAAAGACCAACTGCAAACTGACTGAAGAAATTTACAACCAAGGAACTGTAAGAGAAGCCATGTTGAGACTGGAAGGAAGGGCAGAAAAGCAAAGGGACTGGTGCTTGCACAGGCAGAGGCTAAGGCACCAGAGGGATAGCTCAGTGGTGGGAGGTCCCACCTGAGAGAAGCAGGTCCTAAATGCCAGGCCAGGCTCCCCAGCCCGGAGCACTAGAGCTTGGAAGAGACACCTACACAGCATCAGTGTTGAAAAGCTGGAGGATTTCTGTCTGCCAAGGAGAGGTGGAGTCCACTTAAGGCACAGTTATTCTCTTAAGGGAGCAACATGCAAAACTGTGTTTGCTGCCTTTAATACTGGGTTCTGGTGGAAGGAGGGTGGTAAAGACTGGAGTTACCTGAGGAGAGTCTGGGGCTTGTGGCTCTGGGGAGAGACATAGGGGGACAGCTGCAAGGATCCTGGTGCCAAGTCAATCTTGGATACTGACAGCAAACATCTTTTCTGGGGGAGCCATCCCCTCCCAACAATCCCCTCCTCAGCCTGGATGAGGGCAATTATGCCACCCTTAGGAATTTTCTCACTCCATGGGAAGAGCCAGCAGCATAGACCTGGGTAGAGCAGCCTGGGCAGAATAGGGAGGAATTGGTGCCTAGCTGTGTGGAGGGGCCCCCCCCTGACTTCCCTGTGAACCTCATGGGCGCCTCCTCCTCATAGGAGAGCCCATAGGGACACCGTCCCAGCTTTCAGCATACCCAGCCTCTGTAGGCTCCATGTGCCCTAATACTAGGGGCTCCGCCCAGCCTCAGTCAGGGCAAAATACAGGACAGACTCAGTAGCTCTGGGGCTGGGGCCACACCTACCACCTTTCCTGAGGCCTAAATTACACCTCCCCATCACTGGAAACCCATTAATTCCATCATTTTTATTCTGCCAGAGGCTCTTTCATTGACTAAACCTAGCAGGCAGCTGGTGGGCTGATTGAGGCAGATGGGGGAAGATCCCTGGGTGACTTGGGATGTTAGCTTGCTCACTTTTGGGCTTGGTACTGGTAAAAGCCAACCTTGGAGAGAGAAGCTTGGTCTTTCCCAGGCACAGCCAGGTCCAGCAGAGGCAGCCACAAACTGGATTGCTTATAGCTTCAAGAAGATTATCAGTGGTAAGGCACAACAGTACATCTGACATTGGCCTGAGCCAGAGCCCCTCCATAGGGGCCCAGGACTGTCATACCAAATGGAGCTAGATCCAACAGACTTCATAAAAAGCGTATCTAAAGGAGGATTGCAGAAGGCACCCAACTCTGCAGAGGAGAATTCTGTGTGTGTTTGTTTGTTTTGTCCTCTTTGCTTTTTCTTTTTTAATTTTTTGCTTTTTAAAATTTTTTGCTTTTGCTTTTCTACTTTAAAAAATTTTCTTCTTTCTGTTCCTCTTTTTTCCTTTTTCTAACTTAAGTTTTGTGTTTCCTTTCAGCTTTTCTTGTTCCTTTTTCCCCTTTTTTATTTCTTTATGCATATTTTATTATTTTTTTCTGTATAGGTTTTTACATAACTAGTGTTTTTATCAAATATTTTTGTTTATTTTTTCCTTTTTATCTTTTATCAGTTTTTGTTTTTGTGTTTTTATCAGCACCCACATAGCTGCACATGCACGGTGATCTCAGTTAGCCAACCTGAGGGTTGATCCCACATACGAACAGGCCAACAGCAATCAAGACTCAGTTACTATAGTAGGGCCCACAAAATTCAAACAAGAAATATTCCTAGAGTACCCCACTCGGGAGATCAAGAAGACTGGACTACTAGGTCCCACAGGTCACCTACTACATAAAGCCACCATATGAAGACTGGGAGCCATAGTTGTTTAATACATGGAAACAAACACAAAGAGACAACTAAAATGGGGAGACAAAAATATAGGCCCCAAATGAAACAATAGGAGGAATCTCCAGGAAAAGCAAAATGAAATGGAGGCAAGCAATTTATCAGATATAGAGTTAAAAGTAAAGGTTATAAGGATTCTCAAAGAACTTAGAACTATAACAGCGTGAAAAAACCAATTGCAAATGAAGAAGAGCATATCTGACATCAATAATACACTGGAAGGAATAAAAAGTAGATTGGATGAAGCAGAGGATTGTTTCAGCAATTTGGAAGTCAAGGTAGAAAACATATTCAATGAGAGCAGCAAAGAGAAAAAGGACTTTAAGACAATGAGGATAGTTTCAGGGAACTCTGCAACAACATGAAATGTAACAACACCCACATCATAGAGGTACCAGAAGGAGAAGAAATTGAGCAAGGGATAAAGAACCTGTTTCAAGAAATAATGGCAGAAAACTTCCCTAACCTGGTGAAGGAAAAAGTCACAAATGTTGAGGAAGCATAGAACATCCCAATCAAGAACCCAAAGGGACCTATGCCAAGACACATCATAATTAAAATGTCAAAGTTTAACAACAAAGAGAGAATATAAAGTCAGAAAGGGGAAGACAGTCAGTTACCTACACGAGAGTACCCACTGTCAGTTAATTTCTCAACAGAAACACTTTTGGCCAGAGGGAATTGGCATGAAGTATTCAAAGTACAGTTGTACCTCAGTACTTGTTGTTAATTTATTCCAGAACTTGTGATGAGTGACAAAATCGACAAGTACCAAGAAAACGATGAGTGATGAAGCATTTTTTTCTTGCGGTGTGCCATCATGACACAAGTTCTAGCAAGTGTAACGAATCCCAGACAAGTGCCAAGTACTGAAACACTTTTTTCTCATCAATGGGAAGAGTACAGGGTTTGACGAGTTCTGAAGCCAATGAGTACCTAGGTATGACTATAGTGAAAAGCAATGACCTGCAACCAGGCCTAATCTATCCAGCAAGGCCATCATTTAAAATTGAAGGTGAAATAAAGAACTTCCCAGGCCAAAAAAAAAAGCTAAAGGTGTTCATTACCACCAAACCACTATTGCAAGAAATGTTAACAGAAATGCTTTTAGAAGAGGAAACAGAGAGAGATAGGAACATTGGTACAAAGAAAAAATGACAATAAATAAATAACAACCTTAAATGTAAGTAAATTAATATCCTCGATCAAAAGACATACAGTAACTGAATTGATAGAAAACATGACCCATGTATATGCTGTCTACAAGAGACCCATCTCAGATCAACATTCACACAGGTTTAAAGTGAAGGGATGAAAAAAAATATTCCATGCAAATAGAAGGAAAAAAGAGCTGGATTAGAAATACTTATTCTGACAAAATACACTTCAAAATAAAAGCCATAATCAGAGACAAAGAATGTCACTACATAATACTAACGGGATCGATTCTTACAACCCTTATAAACATATATGCACCCAGTATAGAATCACCCGGGTATACTCGTTTAAGAAAATATTGGTGGGCTTCAGGGAGAGATGGACAGCAATGCAGTCATAGTAGGGGATTTTAACACCCCACTATTATCAATGGGTAGATCATGCACACACACAAAAAACAAGGAAACAGTGACCTTAAACGGCATGCTGGATGAGATGGGTTTAATTGATATTTACAGAACATTCCATCTCAAAGCAGCAGGTTATACATTCTTTTCAAGTCCACATGGAATATTCTCAAAGATAGACTACATTGTTAGGATACAAAATCAGTTTAACAAATTCAGAGTTTGAAATCATATCAAGCATCATCTCAGATCGCAATGGCATGAAACAAGAAGTCAACTACAATTTTAAAAAAACTCAAAAACATTCCAACACAGGTAAGCTAAATAGCATGCTACTAAACAATGAATGGTTTATCAATCAGATCAAGGATGGGATCAAAAATTACCTGAAAACAAATAAAAATGAACACACAACAACCCAGAATCTATGGGACATATGAAAACAGTTCTGAGAAGGAAGTTCATAGCATTACAGGCCTACCTCAAGAAGCAAGAATAATCTCAAGTAAACAATTTAACCCTAGACCTAAAAGAACTGGTAAAAGAACAACAAAGCACAAAGCAGAGGGAAGGAAATAAGATCAGAGCAGAAGTAAATGACATAGAGACTGTGTGTGTGTGTGTGTGTGTGTGTGTGTGTGTGTGTGTACACACACATAATCAATGAAACCAGGAGCTGATTCTTTGAAAAGATAAACAAGACTGATGAACCTTTAACCAGACTCTCAAGGAAAAAAGAGGGCCAAAAAAAAAAAAAAAAGAAAAATGAAAGAGGAGTAACAATTGACATTGCAGCACATACAAAAGAAAATTGTAAGAAAATACTATGAACAATTATGTGCCATCAAATTGGAAAACCTGTACATAATGGAAAAATTCCTAGAAATATACAATCCTCCAAAACTCAATCAAGAAGAATCAGAAAACCTGAATAGACTAATAACAAGTAATGAAATTGAAGCAGTGACCAAAAAAACTCCCAGCAAACAAAAATCCTGGACCAAATGGCTTCACAGGCGAATTTTACTGAACATTCAAAGAACTAACACCTATCCTCTTCAAACTATTCCAAAAAACTCAGAGGAGTGAAGAGTCCCAAACTCTTTCTATGAGGCCAGCACTATCCTAATTCCAAAACCAGGTAAGGACACTACTAAGAAAGAAAATTATAGTACAATGTCACTGATGAACATACATGCTAAAATCCTCAGATACATATTAGCAGACAAGATCCAACAATCCATTACAAAGATTATACACCATGATCAAGTGGAATTTATTCTTGTGATGCAAGTTTGGTGCAATATTCACAAATCAATAAGTGTGATACATTACATAAACAAAATGAAAAATATAAATCACATGACCATATCAATAGATGCAGAAAAAGCATTTAATAAAATCCAGCATCCATTTATGATAAAAACTCTCAGCAAAGTGGAAACAGAAGGATCATACCTCAACATAATGAAGTCCATGTACAAAAAAACCTACATCCAACAACATACTCCATGGGCAAAAACTAAAAGTTATTTCCCTTAAGATCATGTACAAGACAGTGATGTCCACTTTCACCACTCGTACTAGAAATCCTAGCCACAGTGATCAGAAAAGAAGAAATAAAAGGCATCCAAATGGGAAAGGAGGGAGTAAAACTCATTATTCACAGACAACATAATATTGTACAGAGAAAACCCTAAAGACTCCACCAAAAAACTGTAAGACCTAATAAATGAATTTGGCAAAGTAGAAGGATACAAAATCAGTACTCAGAAATCATTGAAGCTTTTGGTCAAGATGGCAGCAGTGTAGGTAAACAAGGCTCACTTCCTTGTACACCCACACCAAAATTACAGCTGAACTATAGAACAATCAGCATTCAGAACAGTCAGAAATTTAGCTGAATGAAATCCTATAACTATGGATTTATAAAGAGACCACATCACTTCCGGCCAAGATGGAGGCCTAGACACACACACTGCGTCTCCCTCCACAACTAAGAAGGAATACATTTATCTCAAAACCAGAGACAATCAGACGTTCCAGAAAATCGAGCTACGTGGAAGTCCAACAAAGGAAGATATAAAGAATAAATACTTATCCAGACAGGTAGGAGGGATGGAGCTGGGATGGAAAGGACGCAGTGTGGTGGTGGCTGCAGTGGTAGGCCAGCAGAAAGTGCAGTCACGCATTTTAAAAAGTAGGGAGGGACACCTGGGGAGCGTTCCCAGCACCAAACCAGACCACACAGCTCATGTCCCAGAACTCATTGCTTCTGACTGTGCAAACCAGTGGGGGTTGGGGAAGAAGAAACTGCTGGTCTCTCAGCAGAGTCCACTTGTTTAAAGGGCCCCCATAGTCCTAGAATGTCCTCAGACCCACCCACTCTTCGAACGATGGCCAGGGCAATAGGTAGAGAGGCACCAGTCCAGTATGGAAGTGGGAAAAGTGCCTGGAAAAGGGGCGAGTGGAGCAAGCAGCATTGTTGCCTTCAGACCCCTCCCCCACATAGAGCTCCACAACGTGGTGAAATGGATCACCCTGTACTGATGGATACCTAAGGCTCCGCCCCTTACAATGTAACAGGTGCAGCAGCTCTACCTAAGACACAGAGGCACACAAACACAGGAGCCTGTCAAGATGAGGAGACCGAGTATGGCCCAAAAGAGGGAACGGATCAAGGTTCCAGTGGGAGAGCTAAGCGATGAGGAGACAGCCAACCTAATAAATGGAGAGTTCAAAACACTGGTGATAAAGATGGTCACAGGCTTGATAGATATGCTTAAGCATGGCAAACACATCAGGGAAGAAGTGAGGGCTATTCTAAATGAAACAAAAGAAAATCCACACAAACCCAATGGTGAAGGGAAGGAAACGGGTTTAAATCAATGATTTGGAACATAAAAAAACAGTCAACCAGTACAAAATGAGGAAACAAGAATTGAAAAAAATGAGGAGAGGCTTAGGAACCTCTGGGACAACTTTAAACGTGCCAACATCCGAACCATAGGGGTGCCAGAAGGAGAAGAGGAAGAGCAAGAATTTGAAAGCCTATGTGAAAAAATAATGAAGGAAAACTTCCCAAATTTGGTGAAGGAAATAGACATACAAGACCTGGAAGCACAGAGAGTCCCTAACAAGCTAGACCCAAAGAGAACCACACCAAGACATATCATAATTGAAATGCCAAAGGTTAAAGGATCTTAAAAGCAGCAAGAGAAAAGCAGAGAGTTACCTATAAAGGGGTGCCTATATGCTATCAGCTGACTTCTCAAAAGAAACTTTGCAGGCAAGAGGGGACTGGCAAGAAGTATCATTGTGATGAAAAGCAAGGACGTACAACAAAGATTATTCTATCCAGCAAAGCTATCATTTAGAATGGAAGGGCAGATAAAGTGCTTCCCAGGCAAGGTCAAGCTAAAGGAGTTCATCATCACCAAGCCATTATTATATGAAATGTTAAAGAGACTTATTTAAGAAAAAGAAGATCAAAACTATGAACATTAAAATGACAACAGTCACAACTATCAACAACTGAACCAAAAAAATAAAAACAAAATCCAACTAAGCAAACCAGAATAGGAACAGAATCATAGGTATGGGAATCATTTGGAGGGTTATCAGCTGGCAGGGAGAAGGGGAAGAAAGGGGGAAATGGTGCAGGGATTAAGAAACATAATGGGTTGGTACAGAATAGACAGGGAGAAGTTAAGAATAATATAGGAAAGGGTGAAGCCAAAGAACTTACATGTATGACCCATGGACATGAACTAAGAGGGGTGGGATTGCTGGAGGGAAGGTAGTACTGGGCAGAGGGGAGCAAAGGGTGAAAAAAATTGGGACTGCTGTAACAACATGATCAATAAAATATACTTTAAAAAAAGAGAAAGAGGGACTACATTAAGACTTGTAGGAGGGGCGAAGACACCCTCATGTGACAGATAAAATTCAGGAGGGATATCTCATGAGTGAGGAGTCCCAGCTCCACACTAGGCTCCCCAGCCAGTGTTCCAGTGCCAAGAAGATAAGTCCCCATAACTTCTGGCTGTAAAAACCAGGGGGAATTGAGGCTGTGGAAAACAGAAACTGCTGGAGTTTTAGTCAATTCCTCTTAAAGGCCCCCCACACAGACTTACACAGACTCATTCCTTGTGAGCTCCAACACCACGGCAGCAGGTTGAAAGTCATCAGAGACATACAGGGAGGAACTGAATTGTCTGGCATCAGGCGTGAGCTGGTGTGCATCTTTCTCCCAGACCAAGTGCTGGCGGAGGCCATTGTTCTTTTCTGAGCCCTCTACCCATGTAACCACAGAGCCAGCGTACTACACCATATCTAAGACTCCATCAACGTGGCTCACACTGTTTGCTCCACCCTGGTGATTTCCTTAGGCCCTGCCCAGCCCAGCTTTTGGGCACCCAAGCTATTTCCGGTGGCTTTTAAATATGAAAGGCTTATCTTGGCCCATGCTTCAGATTTACCTATATTGTCTCAAACAAGCAGCATCTGGCTTTAGCAACCCTGTATTCTCACTGAGTTACTCCAGTCCTGGCACTAGTCTTGGTTCACACTTGGCTTTGCCTGGGCACCTTTAACCCCAGAACAAGAAGCAGCCATCTTACAGATTGCTTTGTAGCTTATGCTGTCTGACTCTGAGGGAACACAGTGGCTGACGTTGGACATGCCAACAGCAATCAAGACTTAACTACAACAGGAGGGTATACAGTCCATACAGTGGGCGTACCTTGAGTACCCAGCTTGAGTATAGTGGAGGCAGTGCCACTGGACTCTACCAGAAACCTACTATATTAGGCCACTCTACCAAGCCTGGGAGACGTAGCAGCTCTACCTAACACATAGAAACAAACACAGGGAGGCTGCCAAAAGGAGGCGACAAACATCACCCAAATGAAAGAACAAAACTCCAGAAAAAGAACTGGACAAAATGGAAACAAGCAGTCTACTAGATGCAGAGTTCAAAACACTGATTATAAAGATGCTTAAGGAACTTAGCAAAGACCTCAACAGCATGAAAAAAAATCCAGTCAGAATTGAAGAATACACTATTTGAAATAATAAATAATTTACAGGGAGTCAACAGTAGAGTGGGTTAAGCTGAAAATTAAATCAGCAATTTGTAATATAAGAAAGCAAAACAACCAATCAGAACAAGAAGAAAAAAGAATCCAAAATATGAGGAGAGTGTAAGGAGCCTCTATGACAATTTCAAGAGTACCAACATTCACATCATGGGGGTGTTGGAAGGAGAGAGAGCAAAATACAGAAGCAGACCTCTTTAAAGATATATCTTTGAATGTTCTCTTAATTTTTTCCCTAAGAATAAATTCTAGATAATTGCCAGGTAATCATTGTTTATACATATTGCCCCAAAATGATACAGAAACTATCTTTATATTTCTGTAAAAATACCTTTTTCCTATGGCCTCTTCAGCAGTTAGTTATTTTAAATATTTGCCAATTTGATAAACAGAAATAGAATCTTACTCTGCTTTTAACTTCCATTTCTCTGATTACTAGTGAGGCTAACATGTTGAATGGTCATGTGTTTTTTGTTTTATTTTTAATGTTCACTCATCTCAGTCGACTTTTATTGCTTGTTTTGACTTGTGTATGCTGTAATATATTAATTACAGTAACCCTTTATCACATGCAGAACATATTATCTCCATTTATCATTTGTCCTTCAATCATTGTCTTGATGATTTAAGAAGTTATTATGAAAAATTTTAAATGTAATACAAAGGTGGATCACATGGTGCGACAAACTTCCAGGTATCCAGGAATGCTCCCGAGGTTAATAGCTCATGCCTAGTCTCATTTCATAAATAATGTTTATGGTATTTTTTGAGGTGGAAACCTTTGAATGCTGATATGGTTAATTCACTTTTCCCCTTCAACTTTCTGCCTTTGGTATATTTCAGATGTAGCCTTGGCTGCAGTCCTTGTGCCCGTGCTCGTCATGGTCCTCACCACTCTCATTCTCATCCTGGTGTGTGCTTGGCATTGGAGAAACAGGTTAGTACTATGTAAGTAGTTCACCTAATTGGTCCTAGAGGGGGTGTTTCCAAGTGTAAAATAGAAACTAAGTACAGAAGATGAACTGTAATTCTTCTTGTGAGAGAAAATTAAGATAGCCATTAAAATAAAAATATATATTTCTCCTTTATTCCCATAAAAATGAGTATATTCAGTTACTGAGTACCCTCATTGTTTCAAATTTTGCAGTACACACTGGAATATACACATTCATAAGAAAAACATCAACATATAGTAAATAGGTGCTTAGTAATACTAAAAGAATGAAACACACTTGCTGTCTTTAAGGTGTTCAGCAGGATTAACTGACACAAAATGAAGAACTCTAATATAGTTTGATGAGTTATATATGAAGTGCTGGAGAACACATATGCAAGAACCTTGAGAGTTTTTTGAAATCTTTTCTTCAAAAAAAAGTATGTTTTACTAAAAAGAAGGAATTGGATTTGGCTAGACAGTGGAAGGTAGAAAATGCCCCAGACTGACAGAACTGCTTGAGCAGAGGCACAGAGATGTGGGATGTAGGCAGAATAGCCAGTCAGCTCATAGGGTCTGGGAGGAAAGCCCTGAGAAAGGACCATACAAATAGAGCCTGGGCCAGGATCAGCCAGGAGAGCTTTCTGGGAAAGGGAAATTTGGATTTTATTCTGTAGATGGGAAATCAATGTAGTTCATTAAGCACACAGGTGGTATTATCAGATGATTGTAGAAAAATAGTGGCAGGAGTTTTGCAGAGTAGATTGAAGAGGAGAGACTAAAAGAGAGAGAAAGATGAGCTAGGAAACTATTAAGGGTGGGCAAGAACATATTACAACAATTCTGGAAAAAGATGGAAAGGGAGAGATGTCCCAGTGTCATCAGTGGGATGTGTGACTGGCTGTCATGTCCAGGAAGTAGGAGGGATCCAGGATGATCTGAAGCTTCTGCAGTTGGACCACTAGGCATGTCATGAGTTGAGGTAACAGCAGGAAGGACAGGTTTGGTAGAGCAAGAGAATGACTTGTTTTGTTCAGCCAT
This sequence comes from Furipterus horrens, assembly GCF_987537825.1. Taxonomy (NCBI): domain Eukaryota; kingdom Metazoa; phylum Chordata; class Mammalia; order Chiroptera; family Furipteridae; genus Furipterus; species Furipterus horrens. The sequence continues at coordinate 85,193,145 of NW_028327171.1, forward strand.
TCCAGAAGTATTTGAGCTCCTACCCTGTGCCAAGTGTTGAGCGATGAACCCTAGAATTTACAGAACTGAAGAGGATACAGCGCAGAAAACTTCAGCCATGGTACCAACATGGATCCCAGTGGATCCCAGATTCATGATGTTGGGAGGTTGTCTCAGCAGAAATCCAACAAGTTAGTACAAGGGCATTAGGGGACGAAGGAGAGGGAAAGGGCTTTAGGGAAGTCCAGAAAAGAAATTCATGATGCTTCCAGGGAACTGAATAGTAATAACAGTAATGAGAAAAAGAGCTACAGTTAATTTTCATAGAAAATTAAATATGATTTTAGGCATTACTCTAAATGCTTTACATGTTTTAACTAATTTAATCCTCAAAACAACCTATGATCAAGGTACTGTTATAAATTCTTTAGAGAAGAAGAAAGTGAAATAGGGAGCATAAATAACTTGCCCAAGGTCACCTGGCCAGTACATGGCAGAGTGGAGTTTCAGGCCTGAATACAGAGCCGACACTTTCAACCACTGATGCCTATGAACATATAACTAGTCAATAAAGTCAAATTCACTTATGGTTAAAGCACAGGGCTGTGGGAGTGAGGCTTGAGGAGTAGAATTGGTGAGAGGGAGGTAGGAAGCAAGTCATCTTTTTCTTTTTTTAAGTAATTTTAATTTTTTTATATTTTATTTACTTTTAGAAAGAGGGGAAGAGAGAGAGAAACATCGATGTGCAAGAGAAACGTTGATTGGTTGCCCCTTGCAGGCCCCCAACTGGGGACCTGGCCCGTAACCCAGGCATGTGCCCTGACTGGGAATTGAACCGGCAATCTTTCGGTTCTCAGGCTGGCACTCAGTCCACTGAACAGCACCAGCCAGGGCTTGAGATCAGTTTTGGATAGTGTTTCAAAAACCCTGTGGACATTCAGACTCCCAAGAGACAAATGGAATACATGTCTGTTCTGGACAAAAGCTCAGCTGCAGAATTGAAGTTACTTCTGAGCAGGATGGGTTGAAATTGCTGACAACTGGCTTTACAACAAGGAGTAAAAGAGGAGATACTATTAAAGGGCTGTGGAAAATAGTGAAGAGGAGAATAATTAAAACCCTGTAATTATTGAAACCTTAACTCATGCCAAGCACTATTCTAAGTACTTGACATGTAATGAAACAAAAACCTGAAGCTTTGAGAATATATAAAATCTTTTATAGTATAACCCTTGGCTAATAATCATACCATTCAATTAATTGTCCTAGCCATATAAGGTATCTAACTTTCATTTAGAAGAGATTCTTGATTTCCTTTTATTTAGAAGTCTTACGATAATGTTAGGATTTTCAAAGAGAAAAGTTACTATTAAACCAGCATTTTATTATTACATTGCAGTTTTTGATTAACAGCTTCAGCACTTACCATCTCTTCCACAAATTTTACATCGTACTTTACTTTGGGATAATGAAATGTTTCATTTTAAATACAGCTAGACTTGCCCTGGCTGGTCTGGCTCAGTGGACTGAGCCACCAGCCTGTGAAGCAAAGAGTCGCCGGTTCAATTCCTAGTCAGGGTATATGCCTGGATTGCAGACGAGGCCCCCAGCTGGGGGCATGTGAGAGGCAACCACACATTGATGTTTCTCTTCGTCTCTTTCTCCCTCCCTTCCCGTCTCTAAAAATAAATAAGTGAAATCTTTTAAAAATAATAAATAAATAAATACAGCCAGAGTCTAAAATAAGGAAGTCTTTAATATCAGTAATAAAAGTATCGTCTAATGCTGGAGAAGAATGTTTCCAAGTAGGAAAAGACATAGTTTGGGCTCTTTGAGAAAGCCACATTTGTGATCTTGAGCAGATCACATAACCATCTTGTCCTCATTTAAGCACTAGTATATGACTGCTTTCTCTCTAGTTTGAAAAGCATTAATTTTAATTAGATTTACATTCTTGACTCAGAAACTGTCCTTTGTAAAACGCTTTTAGTAGATAGTAATTCCTAACAGAGGGATAGGAGCTTTCTCCTGGGGATGGGGAGGGGTGGACTAGGGAGAGTCTTCTTTGTTGTACATATGGCTCTCATCTTTCAGACCTAGAGAATCTTGTTTCCTTCCCTCAGCTTTTGTCACTGTTAGTGACAAAGTTGACTTATCCTGGGATGGTTGGGGGAATTTGGTCTATACAATTAAGGGTAGGTGACACTTGAAACTTCTCTGGGACAAAGGACCATAGAAGAAAAGCAAGAAATTGGAAAAATAACACAGAAGGAAATTTGGGGATTTTTGTTGTTCTTTTGTGAAATTTGAATTTGAAACCAAATGAGACCTAATATGATTTCGCCATAAAAACCCATATATCAGGGCTGGATCTTTGATTTGATTCAGTCTTTTTACCTAAAGACTGAGCCTTTTTAAATTTCTTTATTCCTTTTGAAATAGTTGGGTAATGCGATAACTCTCTCAAGAGACAGTTAATATTTCCTGAGAATCCAGAATTTATGAACCTCGACAAAGTCAAATGGAACAGAGGACTCTGTGGGGTAGATCAGCAAGTGGAAATGTGTACTCCTGACTAATTATTAACTTTGGTGTTTATCCTACAGTTTCAGGGCTACCTTACTAGTGAATTCACTGTATTTGCTAACTTTTTTTCTGTATTTTTCCAGAAAGAAAAAAACTGAAGGCACCTATGATTTACCATACTGGGAGCGGGCAGGTAACTCATGACTTTGCATCTTTCTGTCAGTGAGAAGCCCCTCCTCTCCAGGTGGCAGTAGTGAAAGGACAGTTTTCAGGGCCACTTAAACTCCTCAGCACTGTGAGAAAAACACTTTCCTCCTCTGTACTGTTCATTTTTACCCTTCTGTTAAATCTCTTCTAGAGTCACAAAGTAATGAAATGGAAAGGAATTCTGTTTCTTCTGGAAAACTTGTCTGATTTTTATCATCTATCTATTTCTCTTGAGGAGACCAGCTTTCTTTGAAGTCCATATAAACACTGTGTAAGCAGCAAAGGGTTTGGGTCCTAGTCACAGTGTGTGTTTGTCACTCTGGTGGGTGTTTACCAGGTGGAGTCCAGAAGTGTAGGAATCCATGCAGTCTGCCACCTCTGCTATGTTGAGTTGTCATCTTCTAAATTCAGCTCTGTGCAGCAAGTGATAGATTGCTGCAAGTTATACCAGAAGCTCCTCTACCGGTTTCCCACTTCCCAGACTCACTAGTGGAACAACTCTTAGGAGCCAAAGAGTTCACCACTGTGACCAGGATAGAAAAGAGTAGTGGTAGGTGATCACATGCTGCTAGCCCTCCAAGGCGGATCTTGGAAAGTATTTTTTTGGAAAAAAAAATTAAAAACCTCCCTTACCACAGACAAACTATCTGGCTGGTGATCTGCTTCTTCTGTATATGCTTTTGAAAGAGATTTCTACTAGATTTTACTTTGCACTGAATATTCTATTAAAGAAAAAAAAAAATCTTGAACAACTTAAGGAACTGGAAAGAAAAAGAAAAACTAAACCGAAAGCTACCATAAAGAGGGAAATAATAAAGATTAGAGCAGAGATAAAAAAAATAGAGAGTAAGAAAACAATAGAGAAAATCAATGAAACTAAAAGTTGGTTCTTCAAAAAGATCAACAAAAGTGGCAGACCTTTAGCTAAATGGACTAAGAAAAAAGAGGGGAGAAGATCCAAATTACTAAAATCAGAAATGAAAGTTGGGACATTACTACCAATTCTATGGAAATGCAAAGAGGATTATAAGACAGTACTATGAAAAATTGTACACCAAAAAATTGAATAACCTAAATGAATTGGATCAGTTCTGAGAAACAAACCTACCAAGACTAAATCATGAAGAAATGGAAAATTTGAATAGACCTAAAACTAGTAAAGAAATTGAGTTAATAAAAAATCTCCCAACAGAGAAAAGTACTGGACCTGATGGCTTCACTGGTAAATTCTACCAAACATTGGAAGAAGAACTAAACGTTAAACATTCCACCACAAAAAGCTATTAAAACTAATAAGTGCATTTAGCAAAAGGGCAGTATACAAAGTCAACACACAAAAATTAGTTACATTTCTATACACAATCAACAATGTGAAAAGGAAATTAAAAAAATAATTGTATTGATAATAGCATTAAAAAGAGTAAAATAGAAATTATCCAAGGAAGTAAAAGGCTTAATACAATGAAAACATTCCTAAAAGAAATTTTAAAAAACAAATAGAAACACATTCTCTGTTCAGGGATTGCAAGGTTTATTATTAACATCACTACTACACAGAGCAGTCTCCAAATTCAGCATGAATCCCTATCACAATCTGAGTGATATTTTTGCAGAATTAGAAAAACCCATCATAAAATTCAGGAGCTCCAAAAAGTCAAAACAATCTTTTAAAAGAAAAAATTGAAAGACTCATACTTCCTGATTTCAAAACTTACTACAAAGCAATCATAATCAAAACTGTGTGGGGACTTCCAGCCAAGATGGAGGCCTAGACTGACAAACTCCATCTCCCTCCACAACTAAGAAGGAATAAAACTACCACAAAACCAGAAATAACCAGAAGTTCCAGAAAATAAAGCTACATAGAAGTCCAATGTATGAAGTTATAAACAAGTGGTGCTCGTCCAGATGGGTAGGAGGGGCGAAGCCAGGGCAGAGAGGTCAACCTATGCTGGCGATGGTGGCAGGATGGTGGTAAGCACAGACACCCATATTTAAGGGGAGGTGAGAAGTGCCTCGGGAGCACCCCTGGCTGCAGACCAAACCCGTCAGCTCACAATTCCAATGCCAGGAAGACAGACCCCCATAGCCTCAGACTGTGAGGGCCGTAGGACATGGGGGTGGAGGAGGAGGCTCCTGGTCTCTCAGTGGAGAGTGAACGGCAGGAATCCATCCTGGACCCTCGCCCCCACACAAAGTGCCACAGTGTGGTGAGAAGAGTCACCCGGTAGTGACAAGTGCATGGGGCTTTGCTCCATATAGTGTAGGAGGTAAGACAGCCCCGCCTAGGATAAAGGTAAACACAAAACTGTCAGGATGGCACAGATCATGATAGAGATCCAGGTGATGCAGCTGACCAGCCAGCAAATATCTAATCTTAACGGCTCAGCAGATAGGAAATCTTTCTGAGGCACAGTTCAGAACTTTGGTTATATGAATGCTTACAGACCTAATAGCAGATCTTAAACAAGATGGGGAAGGAATGAAGGCTAGTCCTGCTGAAATGAATGAAAACATATGAAACTAGTGGTGAGGGAAAGAAAACCAGGGATCAAATCAACAAATCAGAACATAGGGATAGGACAAACAGTCAACGAGTGCAGAAAGAGGAAATGAAAAGTGAGGAAAATGAGGAGAGGCTCAGAAACCTATGGTACAGCTATCAGTGGGCCAACATCTGAATCAGAGGGTTGCCAGAAGGTGAAGAAGAAGAACAGAAGTTGAAAAATTACCTGAAAAAATAATGAAGCAGAACTTCCCTAACTTGGGGAAGGAAATAGACTTACAGGTCCAGGAAGCACAGGGAGTTCCAAAAAAACTGAACCCAGGAAGAACCACACCAAGACACATTATAATCAAAATGTCAAAAATTAAGGATAAAGAGAGAATCTTAAAAGCAGCAAGAGAAAAGAATTACGTACAAAGGGGTCCCAATAACGCTTTCAGCTGATTTCTCGAAAGAAACTCTGCAGGCAAGAAGAGACTGGCAAGAAATATTTCAAGTAATGAAAAGCAAAAACCTACAACCATGATTACTCTATCCAGCGAAGCTGTCATTCAGAATAGAAGGGCAGAGAAAGTGCTTCCAGGACAAAGTAAAACTGAAGAAGTTCATCAGATCCAAACCACTGTTATATGAAATGTTAAAGGGACTTGTTTAGGAGAAAGAGGATCAAAACTATGAACATTAAAATGAAAACTGTATCACAACAACCAACAACAGAAACTAGGGAACCAAAACAAAGGCAAACTAAGTAGGCAATGAGAGTGGGAAAAGAATTACAAGTATGGGGTACATACTGGGGGGAGGTCAGCAGGGAGGAGGAAGGGGGGGGAAAGGAGGGAGATGGTACAGGAATTAAGAAGCATAGTAGGAGGGAGTGGAGTAGATAGGAAGATGTTGAGAAACACTATATGCACAACCAATGGGCAGGTACTGGGGGGGACAACTGGAGGGAGGGGCTCACCGGGTGGAGGGGAAAAAAGGGAAAAGAAATTGGGACAAATGTAACAGCATAATCAATAAAGCACATTTTAAAAAATACTTTTTTTTAAACTGTGTGTGTGGCAGGGGAACAGTGTGGTAGTGTCATAAAGAGAGACATATAGACCAATGGAACAGAATAGAAAACCCAGAAATAAGCCCTCATAAATACCATCGATTTTTGACAAGGGTGCCCAGACCATTCATTGAGGAAAGGACAGTCTTTTCAACAAATGGTTCTGGGAAAACTGGGTATCCATATGCAAAAGAATGAAGTTGGACCCTAGCCTAACACAATATACAAAAGTACACTCAAAATGGATCAAGAAGCAAAATATAAGGCGTGAAAACAATAAAACTCTTAGAAAAAAACGTAGGACAAAAGCTTCACGACACTGGATTTGGCATTGATTTCTTTGATCTGACACCAAATGCCCAGATAAGAAAAGAAAAAATAGACAAGTTGGACTTCATGAAAATTTTAAAATTTTGTTTATCAAAAGCCACTATCCACAGAGTAAAAGGGCAACCCATAGAATGGAAGAAAATATTTGCAAGTCATATATTTGATGAGGCATTAATACTTAGAGTATGTATGGAATTTCTAAAACTCAACAAAAAACAACTCTATTCAAAAATAGGCAAAGAACTTGAATAGACATTTTTCGAAAGGATATCTACAAATGACAATAAGCACATGAAAAGATGCTCAACATCACCAATCTTTAGGGAAATACAAATCAAAACTATAGTGAGCTACCACCTCACTGACACCCATTAGGATGGCACCTATCAAAAAAACAAATGTTGGTGAAGCTGTGGAAAAGTTGAAAATTGTAGAGTTGGTGGGAATGTAAAAAGTTATAGCTACTGTGTAAAACACTATGGTAGTTCCTCAAAAAGTTAAAAATAGAACTACCATATGATTCAACAGTTCCACTTTGGGTATATACCCAAAATAATTAAAAGCTTGGTCTCAAAGAGGTGTTTCTATACCCATTTTCACAACAGTTAAAATGTAGAAACATCAATTGATGAATGTATATGTAACATATATACATGCAGTAGAATATTATTCCTTTTTTTTAAATTTTTTTATTGTTGACACTATTACAGTTGTCCCCATTTATATTACTCATTCTTAAAAGGAAATTCTGCACTATGCTACAAAATGGATGAACCTTAAAGGCATTGTGCTAAGTGAAATTAGCCAGTCACAAAAAGACAAATACTGTATGATTCCACTGATATGGGGTACTTAGAGTAGTTAAAATCATCAAGACAGGAAGTAGAATTGTGGTTACTAGGAGCTGGGTAGAGAGAAAACTAGGTATAGATTTCAGTTGTACAAGACAAAAAGAGTTACAGAGATGGATGGTGGTAATGGCTGCACAACAGTGTGAATGTATTTAATATTACTGACCTGTGCACTTTAAAGTGGTTAAGATGATAAATTTTATGTATCTTTTACTACAATGAAGAAAGAAGCTTGGCCTTGGTTGGTTGGAGCATCATCCCATGCACCATAAGGGTGTGGGTTTGATCCCTGGTCAGGGCATATACCTAGGTTTCAGGGTTGATTCCTGGTCAGGGTGCATCCGGGAGAGAACTGATTGGTGTTTCCCTCTCACATTGATGTTTCTCTCTGTCTCTCTCTCTCCTTTCCTTTCTAAAATCAGTTTTAAAAAACCCTCAGGTGAGGATTTAAAAAAAGAAGCTTGAACATAAAGGCTAGTTTGTTACAGAAATGGCTTAAATGCAACAGGATTTCTCTTAACATACTATTATGACTTCAGACACAGGTTTGTATTTAATGGTCTCTTTTGCTTTTACCATCACAATGAAGGTTGGTGGAAAGGAATGAAGCAGTTTCTCCCTGCCAAGTCCGTGGAACATGAGGAAACGCCAGTTCGCTACAGCAGTAGTGAGGTTAATCACTTGAGTCCGAGAGAGGTCACCACAATGCTGCAAACTGACTCTGCAGGTAAACTACATGGCAGCCGTGGGTAGAGGGAGAAACTGCTGTGCTTGCTGTAAAACTTTGGGATTTACAATATCTTATCTTTTTCATGTGTGGGAGATCAGCTATTTTCCCAACATAGACCACTTTTAAAAAAGATTACCTTGAGGGAATCATGTCTGTGCGTCAGATGTTCTATCCATAAAATTAGTGTATTAACTTCTAAAAACTATGGGCATTTTTGGTCTGTTTACCTGGAAATTTGTTTGGTTTTACTGGGGCTATAGAGATGTTAAAAGGTGAACAGGAAAGACACAGCAAGCCTTACAGTTTCATCATAGTAACCTGGTATGTACTTATTGTAAGTATTTCCTCTGAAATTATATTTCATATTCAAATAATGGAAAAATTTTTTTCCAGTGAAATATTGTCCATATATCTGAAGAACGTATACAAACGCTATGCAAAATTACATGAATGAGGCTTTCTGGCATGTTAACTTATTACTGTGCTGTACAAGGTTAACATCTATAATTTTAATTTTTGAAGTTGGTTCTTACAGTGTCCATGTTGATAACAAGTTCCATGAAGAACTGTTTGCTTTTAGTATAAGCCTGAGGCTTCCACCCTAGATTGTATGAGCCCTAAATGAGTGAGATAACTTTTCTGTTGTCTTTTGCAATGTCCACAGAGTATGCACAGCCACTTGTGGGAGGAATTGTTGGCACACTCCATCAGAGGTCTACCTTTAAACCAGAAGAAGGAAAAGAAACTGGCTATGCTGACCTCGATCCTTACAACTCCCCAGTGCAGGAAGTCTATCATGCCTACGCTGAACCACTCCCAATCACTGGGCCAGAGTACGCAACCCCGATCATCATGGATATATCAGGGCACACCACAGCTTCAGTTGGTCTGCCCTCAACATCCACTTTCAAAGCTACAGGGAACCAACCTTCTCCTTCAGTGGGAACATACAACACTCTCCTCTCCAGGACTGACAGCTGCTGCTCGGCCCGGGCCCAGTATGATACCCCGAAAGGTGGGAAGCCAGGTCCCAGTGCCCCAGATGAATTGGTGTACCAGGTGCCACAGAGCACGCAGGAGGTATCAGGAACAGGGAGGGATGGTGACAGTGGTGTTTCTAAAGGAATCCTTTGAAGGTGATGCTGCTTTTTACAAAGCATCGTTTTAAAGCACATGGCCTTTTTTTCCCTATTAGTGGTAGTATTATATAGAATGTACTACATATCTGTCACGAATGTGGTTGGGGAAAATGTGATGACCGAGGTACAGGAAACTACTAATCTTGTCATCTTGCTCTAAAAGTGTTACTGTGGCACACTTACTGCTTGCCTGTTAAGTTTTGAACATCCTGTTTGTTACTACTGTAAAACACTTTAACACAGAAAAAGCTCCCTACTATGCACTTCAAAGAAATTAAAAATCACTGAGAGTATTTATTACCAATGCTGCAGGTACATGTGATGAACTCAAGAGGTGGCTTTGTAAGCCTGACTGGCAATAATGCATGGTACTGTTCTTGAAATGTCTAATGGCTTGAAATTCTGCTCTTTGTGAAAGGTGGGTACTGCCATGATTTCCTCCTCTCCTAGTCCTATATTGCTTCCTGGATTTTGAAAAAATAATAATGAATGATATAATCATTGTTTTGATTGCAGTCATATGCACTTGACCATTTTTCCTTAGGAGAGCTCTAGGTGTGAAACTGACTTATAATGAGCAGGGTGATTGATTTTCACTTTTTGACACTCATGGTACGTGACCTGGTCTCATCCCTGCTTGTTCCGCCTGGGACCCATGGTGGCCAGCCCTGTTCCTGTGTTTATAAAACGTTTTGAGTTTTTTCAGGGGGTGATTCTTCAAATGTTTAAGTTTACCTCTCTGTGTAGAAACAGGAACTTTGCAATTTAGAAAAGCTATAAGAGATCCTCTCTCTCCCCTCCAACTTTATTTGCAGTGGAGTTTTTCCTAGGAGAGTTGTGAAAAGTTGAGGGCTTCCCAGTAGACACTGTAAACATGACTCACTTATTTTATCAGAGTGAAAGGCAAAATCACTCTTCAGAAGTCATATAAATCACCTTTAAAAAAAAGTAACCGGAATTTGCCTTCGTTTTATGTGTAGGTAGATTATTCTTTGAATCTTAAGGTATTTTTTTAGTTTTGATCAAATTAAAAAAAGAAAAAGAAACTTTAATTTCAGTTTTCCAAAGTAAACTATAAACCCAACATGTATTCTTCAGCTCTGTGATTGTGCCCTGTCTGTGTGTTAAGAGGCATGAGTAGTTCTCTAAATTGTATCCTACTAAGGAAGAGAGGGTATAATATCCTAGCATGTGACCTTTCATGTGCAGTTCTAGATATCTTTGGGCAACTTGTCACCACTTGCCCAGCACTAGTTTTAGGTGGGTGAAATAGAAATCATCTGCAGTTTGCCAGCCTGTAATGTAAAAACCATGTTTAAATGTCTAGATTGGCAACATGACATAAGCTGGAAGTTCTATAAACCTTAATTTGTAGACTTAATTAAAATGTACTTTTCCCTCAGGTCCAAGTCATTCCTGTTGGCCTGGGCCACCAAGATTATGTTGTTGCCAAAATTTGCTAAATTTGACTAAAGGTGAACAGTCTTTATTTGTTGCTTCCATGAGTATATCAGTAATCTAAATCATTGCTTCAGAATAGGACTGTTTATTTCTACAGCATCCCTGCCCTCTACTTGAATGACTTTGTTGGTTTTATTTTCATTTGCTTTTGTTTTTCCAAACACACTATGAGGCATAATTTTATTCATAGAAAAACCAATACATATTTTGTTTCAAAATATTTGAAACAAAAAGCACAGGTGTTGAACTTTATTAAAACATATGAGTGTGTAAAGCACATGTATTAATGCAGTCATCCCCTTTCAGGTGGGAAGAGAGTAAACCAATTGCTTTATTTTTTTAATTCATCCTTAGTACAGAGAGAATATACTTTTCCTAAAGTCATATTCCTGAAGCTTTAAGAGAAATGTTTTCAGTGACTTCATTTTCCCAAAGATACTTGCTCTTTTTGTGTAATTGTGTACACCTACTTTTCCCATGAACCTTTTTTTTTTTGAGAAGTCAATGTTTTCTTAAATGATGTATGCTTTAAGACTTGATTAATGTTACCACTGTGCTGTCCTTGAACTGCCAATGATTTTTACAAATATCTAGTTTTTACTACTTTTATATATTTTACTTTCCAAATGAAGAGCTGAGCCTGATACAAAGGGTTGTTCTGGTTTTGTACTTTTAGTTTGTTTTCATAGTAGAGTTTTGGAGTTTGGTGTTTTTTTAAACTACATTTATATATCTGATATATATACAGCTTTGGAGACAATCAAGTAACAACTGAAAATGTGAAAGCAACCATTTTTTACAAAATTTCCTTGAATTTTTATTCTTTGCTTGAAACATGTAAAAGACTTAAATCACTGTAGTTTATTGAATTAAATGTTTTTCCTGTTGATACAATTATAAAAATAGAACCAGACAATAATGCAACAAGTGTGGCCATTACATGTTTCATAAAATTACACTGACTTCACTGTTACTTGATCTTAGGAACCAGCACATTAAAGATAAGATATTGTGAATGCTGATTTATATTTTATTAAAAGCTGTAAATCCAAATAGATCCTATTATATGGAGGGTCTAGTCCAGTTATTTAAGTTCATGTCTCACTATTTGCACTTTGCATTGAACAGTGGGTTTAGTTCACTGATGAAATGGTTCTAGTAGAGATATTACAGTAATTGAAAATATGATGATGTGTATACACACCTGCCTTTTCCCCCACAGGGGGAGGGGCAGAAAATGAGCTTATCTAAATATGAATGTGGCTACAATTCTATGGGAAGTGATAAAGCTTGATCTTACTACCTTGGCTCCACATTGTCATCTGGAGGGCAAAAGGGCTATAGCAACACCATGCCAGGTGATACAATTAGAAAGAACTAATAAATAGATTATGCTTTTCAGACTTTTTTAAAAAGAGATATTAATGAAGTCAATGAAGCTCTACCTGAAAAACAAGTTACCTATTAGCTCTGCCTTTCAGTTGTGAACTTGAAGTCCGTAAACTGCAAAATCTAAATAAGAGTTGGATGGTTACTAAAATACTTCTTTAGGTCACGTGTGGCACCAATTCTCATTTAATCCAACTTGTGACTAGTTTCTTCATCTTTTCTCTCTCTCGTCCTCTCTCACTCTCTCTCTTTCTCTCTCTTTCTGGCACTAGGAAGGGTGGAAACAAAACACATTGAAATACATATTGGAAATAAAAATGGCTTGAGTGTCAGTGATATTCTCCAAGAATGTACTTTTCTTACCTCGGCATGTACTGTAGTCACTCAGTATTTGTATATGTTGCTAGAATTTAGATTGTATAAACAGTGAGATTTTAATGTATTCATGTGTTTTAATAAATTGTATATATGTGTCTTGCTCAGATGATTTTTTTCTTAACTAAAACCACCTTGAGTTTTGTACCCCTCCCTTATACTACACAAACTGCCAGTTTCCTCCATTTTAACATCAGTCAGAAAATTTTACAGCCAATATTATAGTACTCACAAGTAACATTTGGAAATGCCACCATTGGTTTTTGATGTTGACTTTTTCTGTAGCCCGCAGTCTCCTTGTTGAAGCTGAAATTATGTAACATCAAACTGAACTTCAAAAGCCAAGCCATAGGCTCTGGCTGTGTGGTAGGAGGAAAAGGTCACACTGAACAGTGGGCTCCAGTCTCATACATACCTGTCTTTTCCACCTCAAAGTCATTAGAAGAATCACATGAAACTGGTACTGTGCAAATGTATGCTATTAACAGAACATCATCCACATTTCATGTTTAGACCTGGATTAAATCAAGTACTAGTATTCTCCCCTTACCCTGCTTTTTAAGTACTTCATTTATTCCTGTTTCTGGTCTAATATTTCACCCTTTGTACACTTGCTTTAGAGAGGCAGGTTGGTTTTCAGTAACATCAATGTCCCCTAGTGATAATTAATCAAAAGATACTAATTCTTTCCACTCATACCTCTTCTAATAGCTTTTAGTTCCACTAATTCTTTCCACTCATACCTCTTCTAATAGCTTTTAGTTCCACCATTCTTACAACTTCTGCTCTCTTCCCTTCTTCTTTTCCATGTAAACCCCACCCCACCCCACCATAGCCTTCAGTCAAACTCATTAAAATGGGGAGGGAGGCCAGCTCACCACATGGGTAGGACTGGCTTGTTTGCAGCTTGTAGGATTCTTCTCTGGTGAACCCTAAATAGCCAGGGAAGCTTTTCAAAAGTGAGAGAGGAAAATACATTTAAATCCAAAAACACCTTAACTCTTACGGGGTTACTTACTTGTGCCTAATTCATCTTTCTAGATTACTTCAAATAGTAAACTTTTAAATTTAATGGATTAAACCAGATAACACAAAGTTTAAGAATTTTCTCCTTGAGCATGTCTAACTCGGCTTCTTTGTATAAACTTTTTTTCTTTGAAATAATGCAGTTACAAGACTTTAGTAACTGCATTCTTTGGTTATTTACTCATCTAGAATTTCATATTTAGCCTATTTCCTTCCACAAAAAATACCATCTTCATTCTACCTAATTACTAATCATAATTGTGGTTTACACAATTACAGAACAAAAAGCCTAATTATACCACTATGATCTTAAGATTTCCATTACTATCCACACTGCTATATTCACAGCTGGCTTAAAATTCAAATCAGGTTCCTTAAATAAAACAAAAAGAAACTAAACAGCCATCCAGATACAGACCTGAAACTCTTCCAGTTTGCCACATCAAGGTACAACCACATGCCAAGTCCCCCCAATTTATAGTAGCCAAATATGCCATCTTGTCCTCTAATTTGTTGCAGTGAATTTAAATTCCCTTACTTACTAGGAAGTCACATTCCTTCAAAAGTTTAAGATGAAGTAACTAAAAAGATGTATAAAAACACCCCAGGAAACTAGCTTATTTTAAAAAAACAAAATTACGACTTATTTCCCTGATATCTTAATATCTCTTGATTTTCATAAATTAAATATAGTCACAGAAATTAAGCTGGTGGTTATGAATCACCAGGCAGCAACAGACTTAATATACACCATGTCTTGTAAGTAACAATACATTTAAAAATAAACTAAAAATTGAAGTATAAAAATAAAACTGTACTGTTAGCATTATCTTCTCTGTAGGGTCAATCTTGAATCAAGTTAATTACAAAGTTCTTTTCTGTAATGTCCTTCAAAAAGAGCTGCTCTGCAGTCACATTGTGATATGCACTCTAAAAAATAAAAGTAAAATAAAATCACCATTTATCCCAATCTCAGGTAACAGCAGCACTAGAATATGCTGTATCTAAAGCTTCTGTCTGAATGAAAATCTCAAATGTAACAAGCGGCATGGACTTAACTTTTGTTAACCTTTCTAATTTATTGTTCTTTGCTTATTCTTGTGCCAGATCTTTCCCTAAAACCCACTTTTTCCACTTAAACCATCATCTAATTAAGAGGCTCCTTCACATCATCCCCTGGTCTACTGAATCATGATAGAAGTCTAGAAACCAAGATTGTAAATTCAAACGGGTTGATCACTCATAAAATCAACGACAACTCGGGTTTAAAAAAATTATTCTGTTGATGGGTACCCTAATTTTCCTTAAGAAGGTGTTTTAATATGTTGTTCTATAGATGACCAGAATACCAAATGTGCTGCAGCAAATATTAGGCTGAGAAGAAACGAGCCTGAAGTCTGTCCCAGGCTCCCAACTCTTAAACTACTCAAGTGTTTGTCTGACATCATGGCAGAGGGCAGAAAAAGTTGGTATTAAGATCTAACCTGAATAATACACTTCTTCAGCGCACATAGCATTTAGTGGTGATGATTTAAGGGGACTGTGATTTCATGGGATATATCCATATACTTCAGAGGAACCATATTTCAACATTAAAAATAACAGATAATATCTTAATCCTATCACTTGTGATGTACCACTAATCCAAGTTAGAATTAGGAAAATAGAAAACTCCTTCCCAATTAACATGAAAATCTAAAGGATCAAATCAATTACCATTGGTCCCTAATTCAAGAGAAGCGTGATCTGCTATTAAAAGATTATAACCTTTCTGGCCATAAAGATTCTTTCATGAAGTTAAAATGTTATCGCCCTTCTTATTTGCTTAACAACAACAACAAAAAAAAACCATGAAAATAATCACTATGGACACGGCTTTTAGGTGGATTTGTAATATCTCCAACAGTAGATTGTATGTATATTTAAACAGTGCAACTATGTTAACAGTTATCTAAGATAAGGCATGATCCCTATATGGGTTTGACTACTTGACAGTAACTGAGATTCTCCCAAGGGTCTGAGGCCCACACACTGGGAATTGCTCCTGTAGCAAAAACTGGACTTGAGCCATAATTTCTGCACTTGGTAGCTCTGTTACCCTTATCAAGCCCTCAACCTCTCAAAAGCTCTAACCTCAGTAAAATGACAAGATGAGCAGAGAGGAAATAAGCTTTCCAACTCTAAAAATCAAAGATCACATGCGCGCGTGCACACACAGACACACACACACACTCTACCTTATTCATCACGGACATGGTGGCATTCCCGTAGTAGTGCAAAGGACTCTGGAGGTCAGAAAAGTTGTATTTAAAACCAGCAAGGTGAACTTCATGACATATATGAAATGCCAATGTGATGGCAATAATTCCTGTCGTCGGGTGTTTGGGTTTCTGGGAAAGGAAATTAAAATTTTTTAAAAATCCAAATTGAGATACTTGTTTCCAAAGCGTATGTGGGTGGCCTAATCTTATAAATCTTATAATTTAGCTCAAGCGAAAGACTAACCAAGTAACTTCAGTGATAAATTGAAGTAAGTATCTGACTAGAAAAGAAGGATTCCAGATGTATGTGTAGTGACATCACAGTATCAACTGGATCCTTATTAATTTAAAAACAAAGAAATCATACATCGCTTTCACTAAATATATATTCAGAAAATATGCTATAACAGGTGTTTGACAGCAGGATCATGGCATTTGAAGTTTTAATTCTCAGTGGGATGACCTTCAAAGGCAGAAACAAAATATATCAAAGGGTTTTGTGGTTTGTTTTTTGGTTTTGTTTCGGTTTTGGGTTTTGTTTTTTTGTTGTTTTTTTTTTTTCAGAGAAAGAAGAAAGAGAGGGCGAGAAACATGATGTGGGTTCAAGACCTAGGACTCATCCATGCAACTTCACTGACCTCATCACTGTTTCCCTCTCCTGTGCCTCTTCCTGGCCTGTACTTCTTTCATCACTTCATCATTATACTTATTCCCTTCAATCCTCCGGCACCTATCAACCACAGAACCTGTATTATGCCTGACAGAACCTTAATCCTGGTTAAGCCCACACCCACGCAACAGAACAGGGCAAGAGAAAACAACATACTTGCCTAGTCACATGTAACATTTATGACCAGCATTTCAAGCCGGCATTTGGTTGGTCCAGCAATCCAATTATATCCCCTAGTAAATTTCCATTCCTACACTCCAAGATGACAATTTTATTCCTCTCTGTCCTCCAACAGCCCTAGCCTCCTTCCTACTTTAACAATTCAGTCCTATTTTTCTAAGAAAACAATCTATCACTTAAAAACTACATCATCTTCCCAACTCTAAATCTGCCTTCGTCTTGACCTACATTTTCAGCACACACTCCTCTTACAGGGATGAAATGTCTCTGTTTCTGCCTACAGCCAACTTCTCCGTGAGTGCACCATACTTATAATCTCTTCTCTGCTTCTACAGTTATCCACTTTCCCTCCTCAGCAGCAATATTTCCTTTATTGAATCATTTTCTCCAGGACACAAACATCCCTTTTAAAAAAACTGTCCTTGATCCTATGTTCTCTCCCAACCATTTCTTTGCTCTCTTTTCTAGCAAAACCCCATTCAAGATTTGCTTCTGCTGCTTGTGTCCCACATTCTCTTTAATCCATTTCAAACAGGTTTTCTTCCTTTCTTTATTCTAGTTCATATCACCAGTGTGACCTCCCTGTTTCCAGAACCACGGTTTATTATGTGTACTCAAGCTCTGGATGGCATCTGACCTGAATGATCTCTAAAATACAGCTGTGTCCTCATTTGGCTCCCAGGATACCATGTCCTACTGGAACTTTAATTTAGTTACAATTAGTTATAGTACCATCTCTAAGTAACATCAGGGTCTTCTTGTGCTATTGGAGTTAAGATGCTACCTAAAACAAAACACAAGTGCTAAATCTGATCTTACCTCTCAGGAAAATAAGAGCTGAAAAGTTACAGAACAATCTCACAGGTTCAGAAGCTGTCCTTTTCACCTCAGAATTACTAAGAAATTACTAAGAATCTGTCCTTTCCTCAATTCTAAGAGACGGGGTTTAAACTTAAAACACTTATTTTTTTTGACTTGGGAATTGCATTTTGAGGAGTCTATCCTGCAGAAATCATAGAAGTGTGTAGAAAATCCCTGTAAGCACAAGCATTTCTGTTACTTATAGAGGAAAAAGCTGGGCACAAACCTAAATGTCTCTAAATAGGGGAATCATTAAATGGAGAGGGGAAACAGTGGAACAATATCTATGATACAGTTGCAATTATATTGAACAAACAAAAAGTATGCATTTGTAAATACATAGAAAAGTCTAGAAGGATACAAAAGGCAAAATATCTCTGAAGATAATGTGAGTTACTTAGGGGAAAGAAAGAGGTCCTTTTAAAAATATTCCTTTGTAAGTTATTTGATTTTAAGCATGTAATACTTTAGATTTTTAAAAAATCATTCTAAAGATGTGTGTTTCTTGGGATTTCCCCTAATTACAAAAAGAGAAAGAAAAGCCCTCATTTCAACTGTGATAGTATGTTACACAGTAACTCAAGCTTCAAATGAAAACCACATCTCTGCCACTGTACAGATCTAGGCATTGTTATCTAGAGATTGTAGACAAACAAGGCTACAAAAGTCATAGTCAATAAGATTTAACTAAAGAATTGGGAGTTTCAAGAACTGTCAATATTGCTGTAACTACCATTTTCTGAGAATTCAGTGCCAGTCTCTCCTTTGTGGCTGCATAAATACTTCTGGACTACCTTATTGTCCTTCCTCACCTTTCCCCTGGTTTTCCTGTGTTATTTCTATTACAGATTGCTTCAGACCACGCTTTTTAGCCAAAAAGCCATGCCACTATCCTGAAACTAGTCCTGCGCGCTGCACACAGTCTGCCCGCTAGCGCCCCCTTGCTGCAGAACACTGAAGACGAGGTTATCAGATGGGCCATCTGGGTGTACAACTGGAGACCCCAGAAGGGCCCCGACAAGGACAGAGAAAAATATCTTCACTAAAGGTTATTTTGCTTGCAACCTGAAAAAACATCAAGATAACATTCACAGATATCTCATTTAAGTAACTCAGATGAGGCCCTCAGAAGCCACCTCATGAGTCTTGGTTCTTATAGTTCCCAAGACTCCTAGGGGTCCCCTGTTCTACACTAGCCAGAGATTTTGTTTGAAAAAGTGCGAAGAAAAATACGTACCTGATTTTTGGGGAACGCTTTTGGAAAATGAAGCAGTTCATAAGCTGCCATTCTGATAATGAAAGGGTCTAATATTCTGATTTGATATGGTTTATATATCAGGTTCAAGGCTGGTTTCTTCCAAAAGCCATTAGTGTTCTGAAATAAAATAAGAATAGAAAAAGATAAAATTTTGTAATTGTCTTTTTTTATGGAAAAAAAAATGAAGGCAATTAGAAGGCAGATGAATTTTGCCAACTTACTATTTTGCCACCTGTCAACAATTCCCACAGCCACTTTAAATCGTGTGGCTTAAAAGCAGTGAGAATCACTGTAGAATTAGGATCATTGTGTTTGGGATCTGAAAAAACAGATTCTGGATAAAAAAGTCGGAAGGTTGTCCTTCTCCCAACTTCCTCTTCATGTCCTAAAACAGGACCATTATTCATTCTGTGGATTGTAAAACACAAGATATGTAAACCAGTATGCAGTAGGAGCCATTTCTACCTCATTT